>NC_081555.1:166609321-166746821 GCF_963082655.1 Stomoxys calcitrans | reverse complement strand
CTCTCTTCTCAGTTTCTGTTCTTGTTAAGCGAAAAAGTTTTTGGTTCCACTAGAGTTGCTCATTTATCTTAAATTGTTTAATTTTCCCCCCACCACCCTCTCACTCCCGTTCTTGCACTGAAAGTTTGAGCGTATAAGTGTTTTAGTTTAGTCAAATATCCTTAAACGAATTGTTTGTATCTCCATAACAAGAAAAAATGCTGTCGCCCACTTGTCGCCTTGGAAATATGCTTAAAGTTTTAAGCCCCTTTAAACATGCAAAATGAAAGTCGCCTTCTAGCAAGGATCTTGGGTCATCCTCTTGGAAGGACAACATGACCTTTTTGTAATCTCCTGCAACTCCCACCCACAATGATGGTACTTTTGGATGATGGCCAAAAGACCTAAAATTCTTGCTATTTACAAAATGATGTTTTAGAAAAGTAGCCAAATCATGGAGTTGCTTAATTAAACACACGTTTTGTTGATGAAGCCTTATCGTGATTTTCAAAATATGATAATGGCAAATGACATGCTCAACAAAAGTTTTGCATTACAAAAGTGATTTCTGCTTGAAGATATTTGTAGCTCAAATTACATAGGACAATGGGCAGACGAAGGGGGAAAGGTCTAAGTTAGGGTGAATGTGCCAGTTCAGTTAAACAGTCAGAGCAAACTCCCAATAACATTGGCGTTCATATCCCGAAATTCTTTCATCGGGGGGCCGATGTACTTGGACCCGAATTTGAATACCATATTCGTTTTCTGGTCTCCAATAGCTTTTATTTGATACCCTTATTGTGGCCATCGGACCACTTTCGGATATTTTCCTTCCACTTGAGTTCCATATTGTCATTATTGGTTCATATTCCATTTGGCTGGTGGCTTTCAAGGTGGGGCAGCTCCCTAGATATCCCAGCCATCTCCGAGATCTGGCGTTTTTGGAAATAGGGTAAGGGTAGGGTCCGCCAATTAAAGTTTGGACGTTAGATCCTTCGATTTGGTGGTGGATTGGAGTAGCCAAACTATTTGCCCCAAAAGTGAATATCAGATTCATACTCCACTCTCGATTCATACTCCACTCATATTGGAGCTACATGACTGACTGGCTGTAGTCGGTATACATGTGTGGTTTAGGGGGAGTGGAGTTTATAAGGTGAGGCGTGCCCTGAAACACTTGGCCACGAAACAGATACAGATTTGAGACCAGATTTTTGACATAATCCACAAATATGTCCAATTTGAGGGTTATGCATGGTGGGGCGGCCACCCACGTACATACAAACAAACAACAAATTTTGCCCATGACCATCCCACTATGGAAAAGGGGCAAACTTCTCACATATCAATGAGTGCAGTCGGATTCAAGTTTTAAGCTCAATGATAAGGGGCGTCCTTTTTATAGCGGAGTCCGAACGCCATGGCCCAGTGCGACACCTCTTTGGAGAGAAATTTTTCATGGCATATTATCTCACAAATGTTGCCACCTTTAGCCCGTACTTAGCCTTCAAAAAATATCAGCATCGTGCTCTACTCTTAAATTTCTTTAATTTGAGCCCCAATTGCCATTTTAACCGGGGGCCCAAACTCTAGCATCTGCGAAAATTTTATGAAAATCGGTTCAACCAAGAAAGAAACCCCCTTCCCACAATTAATTGGTGTTTGGTATCCTCTGTCTTCCCTGTTTCATTGCAAGGAAATCTTCGAAAATCTCATTTATTAAAATTTGGTAACACCAGATAAGCTCATTAATACAAACTTTTCACTTTATACACAACACAACAACATTAAAAAGATTTTTTAAAATAGCGTCCAAAAAACTTTTAATATCCTTTTTATTGTTAATGTAATTCCCTTTACTCAATTTTCAATTTTTTTTATGAATTTTATACCAAAAGAAGAAAATGAGGAACAACAAATTTGACAGCTTTAAACCGCAATATGCTGCATGCAACTCATCACAGCAGGCCTTCAAATGGAAGTATTGTAGCAACATGAAACCTTTTTTTGTTTATGGCGTATTAAAATGTAATAGCAAAACCAAAAAAGCATTAAAAAACATTCTTTACAGCTTAATTGTCAAGCATAAGGCCCCATATCACAGCCCCAATGCTACTCATCGTTTCCGAAAAGCTAATAAGTTGAAAATAAAAAAAACCAGTAAGGGAAGGCAAAAGTCAGGCGGTGCCGACTTTATTATAACCTACACCTACCCCATAGACACAAAAAAGAGGGGGGGGGGGGGTCTACATCTAATTCTGAAACAAATTTGATGGACCTCGGCGGATGTATTCACATAGATTATTAAAATTCCTGTATCAAATTTCGAGCAAAGCAAATATGTTCAAAATTTAATAACTACGGTTGACAAATGACAACAAATTATCCAAAATCTGACGAACAAATATATGGGAGCTATATCTAAATTTGAACTGATTTTGACCAAACTTTAACGATATTCTGGAAGTCGTCGAGGAAAGCGTTGTACAAAATGTTGGGAAGATTGGTCAATGAAATTCACCAGTGCTATTGAGAGTCATAAGAAAATAATTCCTGCCAAATTTCGAGAGAATCGGTTCACAAATGACCATTTTATTGCTGTATTACTCCAAATCGGACGAACATATATATGGAAGCTATATCCAAATCCAAACCGATTTCTATGACATTCACCAGTAATATTAAAGGTCATAAGAAAATGCTTTCTGCCAAATTTCGAGAGAATCGGTTAACAAATGACCATTTTATTGCACTATTACTGCAAATCGGACGAACATATATATGGGAGCTATATCCAAATCCAAACCGATTTCTATGAAATTCATCAATACTATTGAGATTCACAAGAGAATCGTTTCTGCCAAATTTCAATAGAATCGGTTAACAAATGACCATTTTATTGCTGTATTACTGCAAATCGGACGGACATATATATGGGAGCTATATCCAAATCCAAACCGATTTCTATGACATTCACCAGTAATATTGAAGGTCATAAGAAAATACTTCCTGCCAAATTTCGAGAGAATCGGTTGACAAATGACTATTTAATTGCTGTATTACCATAAATCGGAAGAACATATATATGGGAGCTATATCCAAATCTGAACTGATTTCTATGAAATTCACCAGTACTATTGAAAGTCATAAGAAAATCCTTCCTGCAAAATTTCGAGAGAATCGGTTAACAAATGACCATTTTATTGCTGTATTACAGCAAATCGGACGAACATATATATGGGAGCTATATCCAAATCTTAACCGATTTTTATGAAATTCACTAGTTTTGTTTAGAGTTATAAGAAAATCCTTCCTGCCAAATTTCGAGAAAATCGGATAACAAATGACCATTTAATTGCTGTATTACTGTAAATCGGAGGAACATATATATGGGAGCTATATCCAAATCTGAACCGATTTGTATGATATTCATTTGTAAAATTGACAGTCATAAGAAAACCCTTCCTGCCAAATTTCGAGAGAATAGGTTGACAAATGACCATTTTATTGCTGTATTACTCCAAATCGGACGAACATATATATGGAAGCTATATCCAAATCTGAACAGATTCTTATTAAATTCACCAGTTATGTCGAGAGTCATAAGATAATCCTTCCTGCCAAATTTCGAGAGAATCGGTTGACAAATGACCATTTTATTGCACTATTACTGCAAATCGGACGAACATATATATGGAAGCTATATCTAAATCTGAACCGATTTTTTCCAATTTCGATAGGCTTAGTCTCTAGGCCGAAAAACATGACCATACCAAATTTCAAGACGATCGGAGGAAAATTGCAACCTGTAGTTTGTATAGAAATTAACATGGACAGACCGACAGACAGACGGATGGACAGACAGACAGATAGATAGGCAGACAGACGGACAAAGCTAAATCGAATCAGAAACTTATTCTGAATCGATCCGTATACTTATCAATGGGTCTTTCTCTCTTCCTTTTAGGTGTTAAAAACAAATGCACTAAGTTATAATACCCTGTACCACAGTAGTGGTGTAGAGTATAAAAACTGGGGAGCCTTTCCTCTTACTCCAGGATTTGTTTAGCAAAAATTTGGCGTTGTAAAAAGCGCTAGCCTATTTGCAAAGACTGAAGGCTGCAGAGAAGGCAACAAAAAAAGTAAACAACAATAAAGATACTTAATAATTTATAAAGTTTATAATAGAATTATTAACAGAGTACCAACAACAACAACAATAACATGAAATAAAAAGAACGATAAGAAAGAAAAACATGGGAGGGAAAAAATAAAGATATTGTAAGTAGGTCAAGCCAAAATGCACAGCACAGTAAAGCGCTTAAAATTTTGTTTCAACATTTGAGAGCGCTAAGTCTTTAAAGGATCTTTAAGGACATTGGTCGGGTCATAAAAAACACTACAAGAGAAATTTCAGCCAAATTGGATAATAAGTGCACACCTGGGGTGTCAATAAGTAATATGAGTTTACATAGGATCTAGGCCTAAACATGGACCAATATGACCTATATACAATAGGTTAGGTTAAGTTGAAAAGAGGGTGCAGATATTAATCAGCCCCATGCCACTATGGACATACACCTAAGCCAGTAATCGGTTAGTTGTGCGCTGTAAAAACTATAAAGTAATCTCTAAAAAGAAAACTTCAAGCTAAGAATTCCGTGCTACTTACAAAATCCTTAATTGTTTTCAATACCACTCCCCTAAGTTGGTTAATGTCTGATATTGTATCACCACCTAAGTACCGGTAACTGTTAGACGCGAAGCCCGGGCAATGACAAAGGAAATGCTCCATCGTCTCATCATCTTCCCCGCATTCCCTACACATGCTATCACTTGTAGTCCTATGTGGGCAGTAATGATACCAATAGCTATACTGACCTCTTTCTTGCTTTCTTTCAGTAATAGCCTCGTCTTCTCACGATCTGGATCCCCCCATAGGATCTTCGCCGCCCAACCAACCGTTTCGCTGTTCCACATGGACATTCGTCGCCTACTGGGACTGCGTCGACCCGAAAGGCTTCGGGTTAACCAAGTTTATTGACGCCAGTCCTCTGGCCTTCACCGCCAAATCAACTGCCCTTTCATTTCCCCTTACTCCGTTATTGCTCGGCACCCAAACAATGCGGATTTTGACATCCTCAGATAAGGCGTTAATCTCCTTCTTACACTACAGGACCGTAACCTCCAGGTTGAAATTGCCCTTATAGACATTTTACTGTCCTTAAAGATATTCATACTCGACGTCCTTACGTTAGCACCATAACACTTCAAGCATTCCGTCATCGCCCGGATCTCCGCCTGCAGGACCGTATTATGGTGAGGCATTCTAAACCAGATCTCAGCCGCTGGCTTCTCAATGTAGACCCCCAGTCCCACTCTGTCCTCTAGCTTTGATCCATCCATGTAACATGATTTTCCAGATGGCAATACTAGGGTTCCGTCAATCCAAGACTGTGCCGATGGTAGAAGTGCCTCGCACTCGACTTTAAGGTTAATCTCAGGTATCCGATCGGACACCTACTCCCTTCCTTCCTAGTTTCCAATCGTCGCCTCGTTTATACCGCGATGATATGACCTACTCCCATCCTCAACCCATTTTCCCATCGCCTTAAGTCTCTTAGCCGCATTGGCTGCCTCACACTTAAACTGTAGGTCAATGGATCGGATATCTAGAATAGTCTCCAGTGCCGTAGTGGGCGTGTTCCTCCTCGTTTCGCCTATGCCAAGACAACTTGTTCTCTAAACCTGTTGTATGGTCTTTATGTTGCACTTTTTCTCCATAGCAGTCCACCAAACTACTGAGGCGTAAGTAAATATTGGTCTAATCGCGCTCCTGTAGAGCCAATGGACTATCCTCGGATTCAGGCCCCAAGGATAGTGCCCAACATCTTTGGGCCTTCTCGTAACGCTCCTGAATGTGACACTTCCAATTCAGTTTCCTGACCAAGATCACACCTAAGATATCGAAATCGTCTTACTGAGGAAACGTGGTGCGTCAAATTGGCCCACTTTCGTCTTCCTCGTGAAAAGGCATATTTCAGTCTCCTCTGGGTTGACATTGGTCTAGCCCTTTCGGCCCTTCTGCATAGAAGAATTATAACATCGTCTGGAGGCCACCGTAGCCCAGAGGTAAGCACGTCCGCCTAAGACGCTGAACGCCCGGGTTCGAATCCTGGCGAGATCATCAGAAAAAAATTTTAAGCGGTGGTTTTCCCCTTCTAATGCTGGCAACATTTATGAGGTATTATGCCATGTAAAACATCTCTCCCAAGAGGTGACGCACTGCGGCACGCCGTTCGGACTCGGCTCAAAAAAGGAGGCCCCTTATCATTGAGTTTAGACATGAATCGGACTGCTCTCATTGATGTGTGAGAAGTTTGCCCCTGTTCCTTAGAGGAGTATTCATGGGCAAAAGTTGCATTTGTATTTGCATAACATTGTCCGCGTAGCAGACGGGTTCAAATCCCTCCTCAATCAGCATCCGTAATAGGTCATTTATGGTGGTCACCCATAGGAGTGGAGATAAGATTCATTTTTTCTACAGTATTTTTTTCTTTTTGAGGTCTCGTTCAATACACTGTGCATTACAATATCTTTAGCGAAAGCAAGTAAATAGAGCCTTCCTTACCTTTTACTCAAAATGAAAATAAATATACCACCATAAAAAATAAACGACAACAAGACTGCAAGGAATAGCACCACAAAAGATGGCAAGCAAGTTGCTTCCCTTCAGAAAATCAGCGAACAAAGGAAATATTTTTTTTACCATTTGCTTCAGCTGTTAGGGAAACTAGAACTGGCTTTTTAGAAAATATTGCAAAATAAGGTAAAAAAGAAAACGAACGATAAAGACAAAATGGAAAGCCATGAAATGCGACATGACTTTTAAGCTTTTACAAAGTATGAGGCAAAAATGAAGTCAGTTTAGGGGGATTACTAAATTAAGTGAAAAAAATATTGGAAATTTATTAAGGATCAGTTTCTTAGCAAAAGTTAAAAATACATAAAACTGGTGAACCGACAGATGAATGGACTGACAGATGTATAAACCAGTAAGGAAAGGCTGAAATCGGACGGAGCCGACTATATAATACCCTACACCTACCCTACAAATTTAAATTGGGACAAAAGATATATGTATATCAGAGCTATACCTAAATCTGAACAGAATTTTTTTTCGAACAGATAGTTTGAAAATTTTTGTTACAACGGCTTCGTGCCAAATTTTAAGCAGATCAGTCAAAAATTATTGCTACTACTGCCATTTAAATGCAAATCGGGCAAAACATATACATGGGAGCTATATCCAAATATGAACCGATTTTGATGAAATCTTGCATATATGTTAAGATCAGTAACAAAACAATCCGTGCCAAATTTAGTGCAGATTGTCAAAATTTGTTGTTATTACCGCCACTGAAGTACAAATCAGGCGATACATTTATATGGGAGCTATATACAAATCTGAGCCGATTTTTATACCCACCACCGAAGGATGGGGGTATATTCATTTTGTCATTCCGTTTGCAACACATCGAAATATCCATTTCCGACCGTATAAAGTATATATGGTTGCCCAAAAAGTAATTGCGGATTTTTTAAATGAAAGTAAATGCATTTTTAATAAAACTTAAAATGAACTTTAATCAAATATATAATTGCCATTTTGTTCGATAACCTTTTGCCATCTTCCTGGCAAATTTAGTATTCCACGCTCATAGAACTTCTGGCCTTTATCTGCAAAAAACTGAACCAAGTGCGATTTTATAGCCTCATCATTGCCGAAAGTTTTACCATTTAAGGAGTTCTGCAAAGATCGAAATAAATGGTAGTCTGATGGTGCAAGGTCAGGTCTATATGGTGAATGCATCAAAAGTTCCCAGCCAAGCTCACTCAGTTTTTGGCGAGTGACCAAAGATGTGTGCGATCTAGCATTGTTCTGGTGGAATATGACACCTTTACGATTGACCAATTCTGGTCGATTCTCCTTGATGGCTGTATCCAATTGTTGACAGTAAACATCCGAATTAATCGTTTGGTTCCTTGGAAGCAGCTCAAAATATACCACACCCTTCCAATCCCACCAAACAGACAGCATAACCTTCTTTTGGTGGATATCAGCCTTTGAAGTGGTTTGAGCTGGTTCACCATGCTTGGACCATGATCGTTTTCGACTAACATTGTTGTAAACAATCCATTTTTCATCTCCAGATATGTTTCGTTTTAAAAACAGATTTAAGGTGCATATCACAAGTGTTGATTCGGTTTGTTAAATGAATTTCTCTCAATACATGTGGTAGCCAAATATCAAGCTTTTTCACCAGTCCAAGACTTTTTATGTGATAATGAACGGTTGATTTTGGTATATTTAACTTCTCTCCTATCTCACGCTCAGTAACATGGCGATCCAATTCGATCAATGCTTTGATTTGGTCATCATCAACTTCATGTGGCCGACCGGAACGTGGCTCATCTTTAAGTGAAAAATCTCCAGAACGGAATTTGCGAAACCAATTTTGACACTGTCTTCCATTTAAGGCTTTATCACCATACACATCTCGTAACTTTTTAGCAACCTGCTCCGCGTTTTTTTCTTTTACGGAAATAATAAAGTAAAATATGACGAAAATGCTCTTTTGTGGGCTCCATATTAAAATTGAAGCCAAACAAACAAATGTAAACAAAATTTCGCGCACTTTTTTTCTAAAGCAAGCTAAAAGTAACAGCTGATAACTGACAGAAGAAAGAATGCAATTACAGAGTCACAAGCCGTTGAAAAAAATTTGTCAACGCCGACTATATGAAAAATCCGCGATTACTTTTTGGGCAATATATTCTTGATCAGCGTAAAAATCTAAGACGATCTTGCCATGTCCGTCCGTCTGTCTGTTGAAATCACGCTACGGTCTTTAAAAATAGAGCTATTGAGCTGAAATTTTGGACAGACTCCTTTTTTTTGTCCATAAGCAGGTTAAGTTCCAAGATGGGCTATATCGGACTATATCTTGATATAGCCTCAATATAGAGCGATCCGCCGATTTAGGGTCTTAGGCCCATAAAAGCCAAATTTATTATCCGATTTTGCTGAAATTTGGGACGGTGAGTTGTGTTAGGCCCCTATGCATCCATCCCCTCGATAACATTCGTCAATTTGGGCAAGATCGGTTAAGATTTGGATATAGCTGCCATATAGACCGATTATCCGATCAAGGGTTTTAGGCTCATAAAGGTCACATTTATTATCCGATTTTGTCGAAATTTTGAACAGTGAGTTTTGTTAGGCCTTTTGACATTCTCCCCCAATTTGGCTCAGATCGGTCCAGATTTGGATATAGCTGCCATATAGACCGATCATCCGATTTAAGGTCTTAGGCCCATAAAAGCCACATTTATTGTGCAATTTAGCCGAAATTTGAGAAAGTGAGTTGCGTTAGGCTCTTCGCCAACTTTCTTCAATTTGGCCCAGCTCGGTCCAGATTTGGATATAGCTGCCATGTAGACCGATCATAAGATTTAAGGCCTTGGGCCCATAAAAGGCGCATTTATTATCCGATTTTTCTGAAATTAGGGACAGTGAGTTGACATCATTCTTCAATATGGCTCAGATCGGTCCAGATTTGGATATAGCTGCCATATAGACCGATCATCCGATTTAGGGTCTTACGCCCATAAAAGCCATATTTATTATTCGATTTTGCTGACATTTGGGACAGTGAATTGCGTTAGGCCCTTCGACATCTTTTGTCTAATTGGCCCAGATCGGTCCAGATTTGGATATAGCTGCCATATAGACCGATCTCTCGATTTAAGGCCTTGGGCCCATAAAAGCCACATTTATTGTCCGATTTTGCTGAAATTTGGGTCAGTGAGTTGTGTTAGGTCCTTCGACATCCTCCTCTAATTTGGCTCAGATCGATCTAGATTTGGATATAGCTGCCATATATGGATATATGGACATATGATCTCTCGATTTAAGGTCTTAAACCCATAAAAGGCGCATTTATTGTCCGATTTCGCCGAAATTTGAGAAAATGAATTGTGTGAGATCCTTCGACGACTTTCGTCAATTTGGCCCAGATCGGTCCATATTTGGATATAGCTGCCATATAGACCGATCTCTCGATTTAAAGTCTTGAGCCCATAAAAGGCAGATTTATAATCCGTTTTTTGCTGAAATTTGTCACAGTGACTTATGTTACACTTTTCGACATCCGTATTGTACATAGTTCAGATCGGTCTATATTTGAATATGGCTACCAAAATGAACCATATTTCGTTCTACAAAATTGAACAATGACTTGGCCACTCAATATCCGTGTCAAATGTGGTCCAAATCGGACCATATTTCGATAAAGCGGCTATGGGGCATAAATTATGCATTTTTCACCGGCTTATGACGAAGGTGGTTTACACATATACCCGAGGTGGTGGGTATGCAAAGTTCGGCCCGGCCGAACTTAATGCCCCTTTACTTGTTACTAAAATAAATAGCGTTTTTCCTTTGGTAAAAAGTTACATGGAGGCCATTGGACAACAAACATGACCTGTACCTTGATTAAAAGAATACATGGACTCACAGACGGTCGGACGGACGGAGAGACGGACATGGGTTAAACCAACTAGAAAGTGATTCTGAGTCGATCGCTATACTTTTCAATGGGTCAAGCTCTTCTCCTTCTTAGCGTTGCAAACAAAATCCACAAATCTATAATACTTTGTACCACAGTGGGGTGTAGAGTATAAAAATGCGCTATAAACATAAAAAGTAGGGTATTAAAACTTGAAACTTCGAGGTTAATGAAAAACTATGTTCGGCCGGGCGAACAATGGGAACACACCACCCTAGGTTCAATTAAAATCTGCATAAAATAATTTTATCACACGTATCAAATTTCGGTCAAACCTGGCAAAAATTTAACCTTCTAGGAATCGACCAATCAAAATCGAGAGATCGGTTTATATCAGAGTTATTTAAGATTATAAACCGATTTTTACCGTACAGTTGTTGGTGGAAATTGAAGCAAAACTTTACGAGCAAACTTTCAACCAAATCGGATAAGAATTGCGCCCCCTAGGGGCTCAAGATGTATAATCGGGAGATCGGTTTGTACGGGATCTATATCAGGTTTAAGACCCATTCAGACCATACTTGGCACATCTCTTGAATATCACAGAAAACGAAATTAACGACTGCTATCCCAACACTTATTCCGTCATTTCCCTTAGCCTTTCATGACACTTCTTGGAAACTTTAGACTTTAATATTAAATCATTAAGAAAGAAATAGAATTCACTTCCCATCATCCCTTATAAAACAAACGCCAAATATTCAATGACATCAAACTTTAAAACAACCTGACCCTCCCTCAAATTGCTGTCAATGGCAGTGTGTTGGCATCTTTCGACCCACACCCTCCAAAGAAGTGAAAAACTTTGTTGACTCTTTAAAAGAAAATTGTTTTCAGCGCATAAATTAATTAAGTTAATGAGATACATTTAACTTTTGTTACATAGCACCATGCCTCTGTCGGGCTCGCATTTTTATTTTGTAGCTGCCTTGCAAGAAAGGTTCCATAGATGTGCTTGAATATATTTCAAACATCCATAGCTTCACCTGCACCCCCTCATTACGTTTTACCTTTGGTGGTGCAGAAGAATTAACTTTATGTACCTGTTGGAAATATGCTCTGCCCCTTGGCTTTGGCGTAGCAACTTAAGATACTGGCCAAAGTAGATCTTTGAGGTTTGCGGTATAAATACTTACGGTAATAAGTTGCTAATTTTAGGTCTTGCTTTCCCCTCGTATAGGCCAGCTTGAAGTATTGTAGTAGTAGAATATTGAAGGCTTTCTTTTCATTTAATTGTTGCTAATTAGCATAATTTATACGTTTCTACTGCGCTCTTCTTCAATTCTTTATTTTTTCTTTTTTAACTGAAAGTTCATAGCACTTTAAGAAAAGGGTTAGTTTTTTTAGTTGTTTTCATTTTTACATCGTAATAGGTTTAAAATTGGCCTCTTAGCTAGTTCAAGTTTGTTGGCTTTATAATGGCTGTGTTTAGCCATGGGTTTTGTGAGGTCATAGGTGGCGTATGATGTATTTGAAGGCTTTGCAAGGGCATTTTGCATAACGTATACGTCACGATGTACAAAATTGGATTACTATGGCTTGATAAATTGTAAATTTCAACAAATTCTTCATTAATCTTATAATTTTGATAAAAAAAAAGTTTAATAAAAGGCTAAGTTGGACCGGCATTGTATTTTTTAACAAGGAAAAAAGGCGTCCAGAGGCTCAAGAAGTCAACACGAGTCATATCCGTTTCTAAACCTATGTTTCGTGAGGGTAGTAAAAGGTTACAGTGTACTTCAATTACCAAACTTCCATTCGCCCATCCGTCTGTCGAAAGATAGACACTTGAAATTGTGCATAAATAATTCCTATGAATGTAGGTCGGTTGGGATTGCAAATAGGCTGAAATTTTGCACTTTGCGTTTTTTTAAAATCGGTCAATAATCTGATATAGCTGTCATATACACCCATCTAAAGATTAGACTTATTGAGCTTCTAAAAAGCACAATTACAAGTGATTGGATTTGTTCACGTGGCGTTATGATATGAATAACAACAAATGTGTTAAGTATGGTCGAAATGGTTTCATAACATGTCATATTAACCGAAATAGGATCTTAACTTCTTCAGCTTCTAGAGGCCGCAATTCTTATCCGATTTAGCTGAAATTTTGCACGTAGCGTTTTGTTTTGACTTTCAATAGCTGTGCCAAGTATGGTTCCAATCGGTTCATAACATAATATAGCTCGTTTTAACCGATCTCCATAATTTACTTCTTGAGCATTTGGAGAGCGTTGGTTTGGCCGTGAACCAACATTCTTGACATAGTGGTTGCAATTCAAAACAAAACACTTGACGCAAAATTTCAGCCAAATCGGATAATAGTCCCGAGATCGGTTTATATTTCAGCTATATCAAGTTATAAATCGATTTGAGCCATACCTGGCGCAGTTATTGGAAGTCAAAACAAACAATTTCATGCAAAATTTCAGCCAAATCGGATAGTAATTGCGCCCTCTAGCGGCTCATGAAGACAAGATCCAGGATCGATTTATATGGCATTTATTTCAGGCCATGATCTGATTTGAAAAATACTTGACACAGTTATTGGAAGTCAAAACAAACCACTTCATGCAAAATTTCAGCCAAAAGAAGTCAAGATCTGAGATCGGTTTATCATCACATATCAGGTCATGAACTGATTTTGACTATACTAATCACAACAAAACAACTTAAACAATTTTTTAGCAAAATCGAATGAGAATTGCGCCCTCTAGAGGCTCATGAAGTCAAGATATAAGATCGGATTATATGGCAGCTATTTTAAAACATGACCCGATATGGCGCATTTACGATCCCATCCGATCTATTGTAATAGGAAGTATTGGGTTGCTCAAAAAGTAATTGCGGATTTTTCATATAGTCGGCGTTGACAAATTTTTTCAACGGCTTGTGACTCTGTAATTGCATTCTTTCTTCTGCCAGTTATCAGCTGTTACTTTTAGCTTGCTTTAGAAAAAAGTATAAAAAAAATATATTAGATTAAAGTTCATTCTAAGTATTATTAAAAATGCATTTACTTTCTTTTAAAAAATCCGCAACTACTTTTTGGGCAACCCAATATTTGTGCAAATTTTCAAGCGCCTAGCTTTATTCCTTCGAAAGTAAGCGTGCTTTCGAGACAGACACACAGACGGGCGGATGTACAGACAGACGGACGGACAGACGGACGGACAGACTGACGGACCGACAGACGGACGGACGGACAGACGGACGGACGGAAGAACGGACGGACGGACAGACGGACGTACGGACAGACGGACGGACAGACAGACGGACGGACAGACGGTCGGAACGGACGGTCGGAACGGACGGTCGGACTGAAAGAAGGAAAGACAGACGGACGGAAAGACGGACGGATAGACGTACAGAAAGACGGACGAACAGAAGACGGACGGAAGAACGGACGGACGGACAGCTAGAAGGAAAGACAGACGGACAGACGGACGGAAAGACGGACGGAAAGACGGAGAGACAGACAGACGGAGGGACATTCGGGCAGACGGACGGACGGACAGACAGACAGACAGACAGACAGACGGACGGACAGACAGACGGAAAGACAGACGGAAAGACAGACGGGCAGACGGACGGACAGACGGACGGGCAGACGGACGGACGGACAGACAGACAGACCGACAGACGGACGAACAGACAGACAGACGGACAGACTGACGGAAAGACGGGCGAACAGATGGACAGACGGACGGACAGACAGATGGAAGGACAGACGGACGGGCAGACAAATGGATAAACGGACAGACATGGCTTAATCGACTTATAATGACGTTTGTTACAAACGGAATGACGAGATTAGTACACCCCCATCCTATGGTGGAGGGTATAAAAACAAATATTGGACACATAAACACTGACACTTGATGACATTATAAGGGTGATTTATTATCTTGGCATTCAACTTCCTTTTCATGCTAGCGTAACTACATTTCTATCGTATTCACCATGACTTCCTGCTTTTGTCTAGGATAAAATGGAAAGGGCGCATATTTAAATTTTTTTTCTGCTTTCACCTTATATCGCAGAAATTGTTGACGTTTTATAAAAGCTGTTCGTGCAACTCATTTTTCTCCACCCCATATTAAAAAAACAACTCATTTTACTCCCCCTGCCCATATTAAAAGCAATGAACTATGAATATTTGCTTGGTTCCTGTAACTGCAGCCATTTTTTTTTTTTGTGGCCATGGCATAAGTTTTGTATTTTTTAATTTTTATGTCTGTAGTTTATAGCTCAGTTTGCACAAAATGCAGTTTTAGTTGCCTTGCCGTATTATTGCGGTTAAAGTTTTTTGTTTTGTGGTTTTGGCAGTGAGAGTCTTTTTTCGAAAAAAAAGGAGCTTTCCGGAATAACCAACAAAGGTATATCATGAATTCCAGGAATATAACTATTCATTAGAAACTTTTCTGTAGAAAATTTCAACAAAGGTATTGTGTTTCGAATATTAAGATTGACATCCATAGTAAGGTAAGAAAAGCCAATGCCAGTTTCTTTAATTTTAAGGAAAATTTATTATTAGCTTGTTAACGAAACTAAAAAAAAAGCTAATATTATGTTGCAAAGTTTAGGTAATTTGCTCTAAGAAAGTTAAAATTATTACATTTTATATTAAAAACGAGATGATTTAAGGGAAAATCATATTGCAAAATGTGTAGGAGTCTTTGGTTTTTTTCCGTGTTCAAGCATTTTATTAAGTTAGACTCTTTAAGTTCTTTTTAACTGCATTTTGGTTTTTTTTTCATCATTTAACATAATAATTGAATATTTTTCTATTCCATTGATGCTACTAGACACAGACTCTATTCTAAACATCCTTTTTTTTGCATTTCATTCACTCGCAATAAAGGCTGCTCATCCTTCTTTAGCCCCCTAGGCTAAAGAATTCCGCAGCCTAAAAATATGCCATAGATAAAGTTGAAAGCAAAAAAGCCACGCCACAGATGTTACAACAGAACAGAACGCTAACATTCTATAGACAGATGGATATGAAAACAAATCTGGCAATGTATGAATACTGGGATGTTTGTTGGAAGCGTATAAGTGGTGGGAGAGCAGAGAATTTTCCACAATGCTTACATCGTTCTCTTGAATTCATTCGGGGCCACATAGTCGGCCCAGTTTACATGAGGCGCTGGAAAGTATGAATGAAACAAAAATGTTGTTTTTTTTTAATAAATAATATAATAAAGCATTTTGTAAATGAGCCAAAATGAGTTGAAGAGTGGTAAGGGTAGAAATGGAGTGTGATAAAATCAAATTAAATACTGTTAGGGTCTTTCACATAGCAGCGAGGGATGCTTTGTTATAAGGCGTAGAGCAAAATATTGGTCTTTTTGGTAGCCATATCTAAGTATAGACCGATCTGAACCATATGTCGATGAGCCTTACACAACTCACTGTCCCAAATTTTAGCAAACTCGGATAATAAATGTGGCTTTTATGGGCCTTAGACTTTAAATCAAGAGATCGGTCTATAGGGGACCTATATCCAAATATGAACCGATCTGGGCCAAATTAAAGAAAGATGTCCAAGGGCCAAACTCAACTCGCAGTCTCAAATTTTGGCGAAATCGGATAACAAATGCGCATTTTATGGGCCCAAGACCTTAAATCGGAGGATCGGTCTATATGGGGGCTATATCAAGATATAATCCGATATAGCCCATCTTCGAGCTTAACCTGCTTATGGACAAAAAAAGAATCTTTGCAAAGTTTCAGCTCAATATCTCTATTTTTAAAAACTGTAGCGTGATTTCAACAGACAGACAGACTGACGGGCATGGCTAGATGGTCTTAGATTTTTGCACTGATCAAGAATATATATACTTTATAGGTTCGGAAATGGATATTTCGATGTGTTGCAAACGGAATAACAAATTGAATATACCCCCATCCTTCGGTAGTGGGTATAAAAACAATAATTTTATTACCCCCTCTAATATACAGAGCAGTAGGCTCAAGAAGATGCGGATAAAAAGTTCATTTCGTCCAAAACTCAAAGCAAATTTTTCTGATTTTATTTGTTTTTTCTCTTCAACATAATCTGCAAAACTCACTCACACTCTTTCTATGGCTTTGTTTCTTCATAATTAGATAATTAAAATTACTCTTTCAATTTTCTCCGAAATATGTTTTTCGTATGCTTTTTATTTTAATTAGAAACATTGGGAGACGAAACCCCATTTGTATTATGTGTATGCTCTTCGTAGTGTTAATTAAGATGATATTTGTCAAATGAATTTTCAAATGAATTCTCCTCCTGCATATTTGATTCTGATTCTGAAAAATCTTAAAAAATTAAGGATGGATGGGTGAAATCACTTAAAAAAATATCGTCATGGTTCTTATGTCTTTTTTGCTGAAATGTAAAAAAATAAGGCTTATAATCCATTTACCACTCTAAGTTGTATTTTCATAAAATAAAGGGGATAAACTTTTGTTTTTTTAATACATAAATAAGTGCCTTAGTGGAAAGAAGTCTTGAATAAAACAAAACAAATATGGGTGATATTGGATTTAACAAATTGGCCCATAAATGTGGGTTCTAGGGCATAAAAACTAAAATCGTCCATTCTATATTGGCTTCTGTGCAGTTTAAGTCATGATTTTGATTCAATGTTCACAAAGGTAAAGATAGTTATGTAAGATTCATTATACCCAACACCATAGAATGGGGGTATACTAATCTAGTCATTACATTTGTAACACCTCGAAATATTGTTCTGCAACCCCTTTAATTATATATATTCTGGATCCTTTCGACATTTTGATTCGATCTAGTCATGTTCGTCCGTCCGTCTGCCGAAATCACGATAGCGGTCGAAGGCGTAAAGCTACCCGCTTGAAATTTTATACAGATACTTATTATTGATGTGGATCGTTGGGGATTGCAAATGGGCCATATCGATTCAGATTTGAATATAGCTTCCATATAAACCGATGTCCCGATTTGACTTCTTGAGCCCCTGGGAGCCGCAAATTTCATCCGATTTGTTCGCATATAGCAGTCTGTTATGACCTTCAACATCTGTGTCAAGTACGGTCCAAATCGGTTTATAACCTGGTATAGCTCCCATATAAACCGATCTCCCGATTTGACTTCTTCAGCCCAAAATCCAAACAATTTGGATTGGTGCAGCTGAAATTTGGCTTTCTTGATTCAGGACACTTCACTGAAGAACACTGAAAAAGAATTAGGGCGGCCCAATGACAGAATATGGCTATGACAGAATATTTGTTCCACTAGCCGAACGTAGAATAGCGTTCCAAGCGCCTCGATCTTCTGCGCTCATTCTAAAATCCCTGACACCAAGTTTCGAGGTGTCTCCCACAACTTGATCTTTCCATCGGGCTTTTGGTCTTCCCGGTTTGCGTGTACCACCTTGTTTGCCTTCAAAAGACTTCTTTGCTGGAGCTTCTTCATCCATTCTGACAACATGACCTAGCCAACGCAGCCGTTGTATTTTGATGCGTGTAACTATGCTATCGTCGTCATACAGCTCGTGGTTCATACGTCGTATTTTACGAAGAATCTTTCTATCAAATACTCCAAGCACTGCCTCATCTGCTTTCACAAGTACCCATGCTTCAGAACCATATAACATAGCACGGGTAGGATCAGTGTCTTGTATAGTGTAATCTTCGTCTGTCGAGAGGTGGCCTTGTTTCTAAACTGCTTACTTTGTCCAAAGTAGCATCTCTTTGCCAGTATTATTCTTCGCTTTATCTCAAAACTGGTGTCATTCGTTTCGGTTACGGTGGTGCCGAGGTAGATAAAGTTACTGACTGTCTCAAAGTTGTGGTTCCCAACTTTCTCCATTTTCTTTATCTGCTCGATTGTGCTAGGCTTTTTGGGACTTGAATCCATCCATTTAGTCTTATCTCCATTTACTGCCAGACCCATTTTCACTGACTCTCTTTCTATTCTTTCAAAGGCTGCAGTTACTTCTTCCGGTGACCTACCTATGGTATCGATGTCAATAAATGCAAATTACCCAAAATCTGACTATCATATATATGGAAGCTATATCTTAATCTGAACCGATTACGAGCAAACTTCTCAGATATTGTGGTCGATCAGTTGTCGAGGAAAGCATTGTGCAAAATTTTGGCAAGATTGGTCAATTAATGCGCTTGCAGTGGCTCTTGGAGTAAAAATACACATATATGACAGCTATATCTAAATCTGAGCCGATTTCTATGAAATTCACCATAAATATCGAGAGTCGAGCAAGATTTCTTTCTGCCAAATTTCGAGAAAATTGGTTGACAAATAAGCAATTTATTTGAATATATATCAAAATCGGACGAACATATATATGGGAGCTATATCTAAATTTTAACCGATTTGGAGCACACTTCTCAGATATTGTAGTAGTTATCGAGGAAAGCGTTGTTCAAAGTTTCGACAGGATTGGTCAAAAAATGCGCTTGCAGTGGCTCTAGGAGTGAAAATCGGGCGATATACGTATATGGCAGCTATATCTAAATCAGAACCGATTTCTATGAAATTTATCGGTAAGGTCGAGAGTCATAAGAAAATCCTTCCAGCCAACTTTCGAGAGAATCGGTTAAAAAATGACCATTTTATTGCTGTATTATTGCAAATCGGATGAACATATATATGGGAGCTATATCTAAATCTGAACCGATTTCGAGCACACTTCCCAGATTTTATAGTAGTTGTCGAGGAAAGCTTTGTACAAAGTTTTGACAGGATTGGTCAATAAATGCGCTGGCAGTGGCTCTAGAAGTGAAAATCGGCCGATATACGTATATGGCAGCTATATCTAAATCTGAACCGATTTCTATGAAATTTACCGGTAAGGTCGAGAGTCATAAGAAAATCCTTCCAGCCAACTTTCGAGAGAATCGGTTAAAAAATGACCATTTTATTGTTGTATTATTGCAAATCGGACGAACATATATATGGGAGCTATATCTAAATCTGAACCGATTTCTATGATATTCACCAGTACTATTGAGAGTCATAAGAAAATCCTTCCTGCCAAATTTCGAGAGAACCGCTTGACAAATGACCATTTTATTGCTGTATTACTGCAAATCGGACGAACATATATATGGGAGTTATATCTAAAACTGAACCGATTTCGAGCAAACTTCAGAGGTATTGTGGTAGTCGTCGATGAAAACGTTATGCAAAATTTTGGCACGATTAGTAAGTAAATGCGACTGCACTGACCATTGAAGTGAAAATCGGGCGATATATATATGAGAGCTATATCCAAATCTGAACCGATTTCTATAAAATTCACCACTAATGTCGAGAGGCAAGAGAAAATCCTTTCTGCCAAATTTCGAGAGAATCGGTTAACAAATGACCATTTTATTGCATTATTACTGCAAATCGGACGAACATATATATGGGAGCTATATACAAATCTGAACCGATCTTTTCGAATTTCAATAGGCTTCGTCTCTAGGGCGAAAAATTTGCCTTACCAAATTTGAAGACGATCGGATGAAAACTGCGACCTGTGTTTTGTACACAATTTAACATGGACAGATAGACGGACAGACAGACGGACAGATAGACGGACAGATAGACGGACAGACAGACGGACAGACAGACGGAAAGACAGACAGACAGACAGACAGACGGACAGACAGACGGACAGACAGACGGACAGACAGACGGACAGACAGACGGACAGACAGACGGACAGACAGACAGACGGACAGACAGACGGACAGACAGACGGACAGACAGACGGACAGACAGACGGACAGAGAGACAGACAGACAGACGGACAGACAGACGGACAGACCGACGGACAGACAGACGGAAAGACAGACGGACAGACGGACGGACAGACAGACAGACGGACAGACGGACAGACAGGCAGACGGACAGACAGACGGACAGACAGACGGACAGACAGACGGACAGACAGACGGACAGACAGACAGACGGACAGACAGACGGACAGACAGACGGACGGACAGACGGACAGACGGACAGACGGACAGACGGACAGACGGACAGACAGACGGACAGACAGACGGACAGACAGACGGACAGACAGACGGACAGACAGACGGACAGACAGACGGACAGACAGACGGACAGACAGACGGACAGACAGACGTACAGACAGACGGACAGACAGACGGACAGACAGACGGACAGACAGACGGACAGACAGACGGACAGACAGACGGACAGACAGACGGACAGACAGACGGACAGACAGGCGGACAGACAGGCGGACAGACAGACGGACAGACAGACGGACAGACGGACAGACAGACGGACAGACAGACGGACAGACAGACGGACAGACAGACGGACAGACAGACGGACAGACAGGCGGACAGACAGACGGACAGACAGACAGACAGACGGACAGACAGACAGACAGACGGACAGACAGACGGACAGACAGACGGACAGACAGACGGACAGACAGACAGACGGACAGACAGACGGACAGACAGACGGACAGACGGACAGACAGACAGACAGACAGACAGACAGACAGACGGACAGACGGACAGACAGACGGACAGACAGACGGACAGACAGACGGACAGACAGACGGACAGACAGACGGACAGACGGACAGACAGACAGACTGACGGATATAGCAAAATCGATTCAGAAAGTGATTCTGAGTCGATCGGTATACTTATCAATGGGTCTATCTATGGGTCTTTGGCAGTTAAAAACTAATGTACTTAGTTATAATACCCTGTACCACAGTAGTGGTGTAGGATATATAAATTAGAAAAAATAATTTTCTGATTTATTTTCTTTCATATTCACATCTTCTTTCATTCATACCTAAATCCTGCATTATGATGGCAACTCTTACTAAACGAAACCTTCCAAACTTCCTTAAAAACGTTCAACCATAAAAGTGTCACATACTAAAAAGAAAACTTTTGTTGTCATCCAACTAAAACAATTTGGTTAAATTGAAGCAATTTTTTCCTTAGCTGTATTTCTAACAAATATTATCAAAGTTAAAAAACTTTTTCCGTCTTAACTTTAATTTATCTTTTAACAAGCGAAAAAATCGCACCACGAAGAAAAACTCAAATGAAATGGTTTTCCATAAAAATACAAAAAAATCAACAAATCCTAACGAAACTCATTTGCATGTACGAGCAAAAACCCACAGACAAAAAAATATAATTTGTTAAGATATTCTAGAACATTTGGTTTCACAAAATCACTGCTGGCATACAAAGAAGGATGTGCTAAGGTGTTCCGAATGATACAGACAGAGTGAAGAAAAGCTTTTCAATTTTCGTCTTGCACTAACAAAGCAAAAGGCGAAAAAATAAAGAAAAAAAAAAACATCAACCAAACGAAAGGACAAAGTAACGGCGAAAACTTTTCACTTTCATCATGGGCCCAAGGAATGAACGAAACAAATTCCATTTGCCATATGTTTATATATGCTCATATATGTGTCTTTTCAAGCCGCCATGCATATATATTAACTTAACATACTGGCATGCCGGCTATGCACAGTGAACAAAAATTAAATAGGAGCACCGGTATAAAAATATGTCCATGAAGTTTTCTTTAAATACAAAATATTCAATCAATTTTCATGAAATTCTCCCTACAACCATAGGAAATTTTGTTCAAGTTGGCATATGACTGGGCTAGACCCCCAGAGGTCTCAATGTTAACCCAGAGAAGATTGAAATAAGCCTGTTCACTAGAGAGACGCAGGTGAGCCAATTTAACGCACCCCACTTTCCCTCAATAAAACGATTTCGATATCTGACAAGGTCAAATACTTAGGTGTGATCTTGGACAGCAAACTGAATTGGAAGTGTCAAATTCAGGAGCGTACTGAGAAGGCTCACAGATGTTGGGCACTATGTAGACGGGCCGTAGGCTCGAAATGGGGCTTGAATCTGAGGATAGTCCACTGGCTCTACAGGAGCGTGATTAGAACAAGCCTTTCGGGTCAACGCAGTCCGAGTTAAGGGAGTGGGCGACGAATACGCATGCAACCCTGTGGAACAGCGAAAAGGTCGGTAGGACGGCGAAATTCTATGGAGAGATCCAGATCATGAGAAGACGAGGCTTTTATTGAAAGGAAGTAAGAAGGAGGTCAGTATGGATTTCGGTATCATAACGGGACATATAGGACTACGAGCTCTCTTATGTAAATCGGTGCTGCAAGTGATAGCATGTGTAGGGCATGCGGAGAAGATGATGAGAGGTTGGAGCATTTCCTATGTCATTGCCCGGCTTTCGCGTCTAACAGATACCAGCACTTAGGTGGGGACACTACAGCAGATATGAACCAACTTAGGGGAGTGGCATGGAAAACAATTAAGGATTTCGTAAGTAGCACGGAATTCCTAACTTAGATTTTCTTTTTCGATGTTACTTTTTTTTGTATTTAGAGCGCACAACAAGCCGATTACTAGCTTAGGTGTATGCCCGTGGAGGCATGGGGCGGATTTATATGCGCACCCTCTTTTCAACATAACCTAACCTAACCTTGGTCAAATTTATCTGTAGTCTTCTGTAGAAAATTTCGTATAACTACAGCATTTCGATGATATTTTTGTAAATAAGAAATATAAGCAGCCTATTTTTATACCCTCTACCATAGAATGGGGGTATACTAATTTCGTCATTCTGTTTGAAATATTCGTGTAAGACCCCATAAAGTATATAAATTCTTGATCGTTACGATTTTAAGTCGAACTAGCAATGTCCATCCGTCCGTCCGTCCGTCCATCCGTCCGTCCGTCCGCCCGTCCGTCCGCCCGTCCGTCCGTCCGCCCGTCCGTCCGCCCGTCCGTCCGCCCGTCCGCCCGTCCGTCCGCCCGTCCGTCCGCCCGTCCGTCTGTCGAAAGCATGCTAAATTTCGAAGGACTAAAGCTAGCGGCTGGAAATTTTGCACAGTTACTTATATATTAGTGCAGGTCGGTTGGGATTGTAAATGGGCTATATCGGTTCACATTTTGATATAGCTGCCATATAAACCGATCTGGGATCTTGACTTTTTGAGCCGCTAGAGGGCACAGTTCTTATCCGATTTGGCTGAAATTTGGCATGAGGTGTTTTATTATGACTTCCAATAACTGTATTAAGAATGTTGAAAATCGGTCCATAACTTGAAATAGCTTCCATATAAACCGATTTGGGGTCTTGACTTCTTAAGCCTCTAGAGGAAGCAATTATTATCCGATTTGGCTGAAATTTTGCGTGAGGTGTATTGTTATGACATTCAACAACTGTGCTAAGAATAATTCAAATCGGTCCATAACCTGATATAGCTACCATATAAACCGATGTGGGGTCTTGACTTCTTGAATCGCTAGAGGACGCAATTATTATCAGATTTGGCTGAAATTTTGCATGAGGTATTTCGTTATGACTTTCAACAACTGTGCTAAGAGTAGTTAAAATCGGTCCATAACCTGATATAGCTGTCATATAAACCGATCTGGGGTCTTGACTTCTTGAGCTTCTAGAGGGTGCAATTCCTATCCGATTTGGCTGAAATTTTGCATGACGTATTTTATTCTTACTTTCAATAACTGTGTGAAATAATTTTCAAATCGGTTCATAACCTGATATAGCTGACATATAAACCGATCTGAGATTTTGACTTCTTGAGTCTCTAAAGGTTGCAATTATTGTGCGATTTGCCTGAAATTTTGTACGACGGATCCTTTCATGACCTTAAACATACGTGTTTATTATGGTCTGAATCGGTCTATAGCCTGATACAGCTCCCATATAAATGGATCTCTCTATATTACTTCTTGAGCCCCAAAAGGGCGCAAATCTTATTCGAATTGGCTGACATTTTACGCAGGTCTCCACCATAAAATTTAATTGTGGTCCAAACCGGACCATATGTTGATATCGCTCTAATAGCAGAGCAAATATTTTCTTATATCTTTTTTACCTAAGAAGAGATGTCGGGAAAAGAACTCGATAAATGCGGTCCATGGTGGAGGTATATAAGATTCGGGCCGGCCGAACTTAGCACGCTTTTACTTGTTTTTACTCAAACATTTTTACACTCGCCACCATAGAATAGGGGTATACTAATCTAGAACAGCAGATTGAAATTTTGCACAGATTCTTAATATTGATGTAGGTGATTGGGGATTGCAAATGGGCCATGTCGGTTCAGAGTTAGATATAGCTACTGTATAAACGCGTCTCCTGATTTGATTTCTTGATCCCCTGGAAGCCGATTTTTTGTCCGATTTGCCTGAAATTTTGCACGTAATGTTCTGCTATAATTTCCAACAACTGTGTTAATTACGGTTTAAAAGAAATCAAAACTACGGATCGGTTTATTTGAGGGCTATATCCAAATCTGAAAATTTCTCTAAAGAAAAAATTTCTTGAAATTTTATGGTCATTTTCAAACCTATGTTTAATTTTCCGTTTGCACTCCTTACTAAAATAAAATTTTATTTTTTTGTGTCCCTAAATGAATGTCTCTGAGTGTATGCAGAATACATAAATGCTATTTGCGTAGTTAATATATGTGCATATTTTTTTTGCACCAGCGAGAGCGAACCTTCATAAGCTTAGCTACTACTACTACTGCGTGTATGTCAGAAACCCACAATGCCACATTCCAGTACTAGATTTACTTTTCGTTGGAATTTCGGTAACAACAATCAAAGAAAGTAATTTGCAAAGATACATTCATTTACGACCAGCACGTGTGAGTATGTAAATGTTTGCCACAAAAAAATTTGTTTTTTGTTTTCTTTGAGGTAGCAAAATATGCCGCTTTAAGGAAATGTTGGTGTAAATTAAGAGGGGTTACATCTGGACTATTTTTGAGCTTATAGAAAGAGGTGCAAAATTTTTTTATACCCTCCACCATAGGATGGGGGTATACTAATGTCGTCATTCTGTTTGTAACTACTCGAAATATTAGTCTGAGACACCATAAAGTATATATATTCTTGATCGTCGCGACATTTTATGTCGATCTAGCCATGTCCGTCCGTCCGTTCGTCCATCCGTCTGTATGCCGAAAGCACGCTAACTTCCGAAGGAGTAAAGCTAGCCGCTTGAAATTTTGCACAAATACTTTCTATTAGTGTAAGATGGTATTGTAATTGGGCCATATGGGTCCATGTTTTGATATAGCTGCCATATAAACCGATCTGGGGTCTTGATTTCTTGAGCTTCTAGAGGGCGCAATTCTTATCCGATTTAACTGAAACTTTGCACATAGTGTTCTAGTATCACTCCTAACAACTGTGCTAAGTATGGTTCAAATCGGTCCATAACCTGGTATAGCTGCCATATAAACTGATCTTGGGTCTTGACTTCTTGAGCCTCTAGAGAGCGCAATTCTTTTCCGATTGGAATGAAATTTTGAACGACGGATCCTCTCATGACCATCAACATACGTGTTTATTATGGTCTGAATCGGTCTATAGCCCGATACAGCTCCAATATAAATCAATCTCTCTATTTTATTTCTTGAGCCCCTAAAGGGCGCAATTCTTATTAGAATTGGCTGACATTTTACACAGGTCTCCAGCATATAATTTAATTGTGGTCTAAACCGGATTATATCTTGATATCGCTCTAATAGCAGAGCAAATCTTTTCTTATATCCCGTTTTGCTTAAGAAGAAATGCCGGGAATAAGAAACTCGACAAATGCGATCCATGGTGGAGGGTATATAAGATTCGGCCCGGCCGAACTTAGCACGCTTTTACTTGTTTGCTTAAAGATGGGGAAAACAGGCTTTTAATAGCCAAGTCCAAGTACAAAGTCCCGCCTAGCAATAGCCATTCGTACCTTAAGCAGCATTTGTCAGAGAAAAATTTAAAGTGCATCTACTTTTTATACCCACCACCAAAGGATGGGGGTATACTTACTAGTCATTAAGTTTGTAACACCTCGAAATATTGATCTAAAACGACGTTCTGATTCGATCTAGCCATGTCGGTCCGTCCGTCTGTCTGATGAAATCACGACAACGGTTGAACGCGTAAAGCTAGTATCCTGAAATTTTGCACAGATACTTAGCATTAATGTAGGTCATTGGGTACTACAAAAGGGCCAAATTGGTTCAGATTTAGACATAGCTGTTATATAAACCGATCTACAGATTTGAATTCTTGAGCGATTATAAGCCGCAATATTTGTCCGATTTGGCTTAAATTAAGCACGTGATGTTCTGATATAACTTCCAACAACTGTGCCAAGTACAGTCCAAATCCCATCTAAACCGATCTCCCGATTTGAATTTTTGAGCCCTTATAAGCCGCAATTTTTATCCGATTTGGCTGAAATGGGACATGTAGTGTTTCGTTATAACTTTAAACAACTGTGCCAAGTGCGGTTCAAATCAGTCTATAACCTGATATAGCTTCCGTATAAACCGATCACCCGATTTGATTTACTGATCCCCTGGAAGCCGTAATTTTTGTCCGATTTGGCTGAAATTTTGCCCGTAGTGTGTTTTTATGACTTTCAACAACTGTGTTTAGTACGGTCCAAATCGGCCTCTAACTTGATATAGCTCCCATGTAATCCGATCTCCCGATTTGTATTTTTGAGCCCTTAGTACGGTTCAAATCCGTCTATAACCTGATATAGCTCCCATGTAATACGATCTCCCGATTTGAATTCTTAAGCCCTTAGTAGTGTTCTGTTATAATTTCCAAATCGGTCCAAATCGTTTTATAACTTCATATAGCTCCCATATAAATCGATGTCCCGCTTTGACTTATTGAGCTCTTGGAAGCCGCAATTTGTGTCCGATTTGGCTGAAATTTTGCATGTGGTGTTTTGTTCCGACTTCCAATAACTGTGCCAAATACGGTTCAAATCAGTGTATAAACCGTTCTCTCGAGCATCCTTGTTCGGTCTCTAAAGCTTTAATTTTTGTTGGTTTGACAGAAGTTTGGTATATAGAATAAATTTATGCACCTTAATTTATTTTGTATACATTTTCAGCAGAATCCATGGTGGTGAGTTCCCAAGATTCAGCCCGGCCGAACATAGCACGCTTTTACTTGTTCAAAATTCTTTAAATTTTTGGTCATTCCCAATTATCAAACCTTTATAGTTGTGGGTTTTTCAGCTGCTCTAGACCTTCCTCAATATGTGGTCTTTTTGCTTTTTGTAGTGCCTTTCCTCCTTGTCACTCAGTTCATGACACAAAAGAAGGTTGACAACATCCTTCAATTTGAAAAGTTTTAATGGATTCGAGACAAATTAACGTTTTCTCTTCGCGGCAAAGGCCAATAACAACAGTCATACAAGCAGTACATAAAAAAGTTACAACAAAAACAAGAAAAAAAGAAATGCAGATATTGGCAAAATAAGAAAATTCCCTTACTGCATTCATTCGAAGAATGTCAAAATTCGGTGGAACTAAGAGAAAAAAGGTTCAGCTAAATTATTAGGAACAAAGAGAAAGCCATCACTGCAGTAAGTCCGAAAAAGATTTAAGTAATTCTTTGAAGCTAAGAGCTAATAATTTTAGGTTTCATTGAAAAAAAAAAAATAAAATAAACATCGCTTTCCAAAAGTTAAACAAATTCATCATTTCTTTCAAATTTGTCAAATTATTTTATGAAATTCAAGATTTCACACATTGCATGCAGTTTAGCTTTTCCATATAGGAGAAGCTAAACTGCATGTTTTCTTTAACAACACAGCTATTAGAAGTGGAGGATGTGTAGCTTACCCGCGACAAGAACAACTATTATTTTTTTTTTAACTCACCTGAAAATAAACAATAAAAAATGATTTTAATTAGTCATTGCTCAAACATTTATCAAGCGGAAGAATAAATGTGCGTTTAATATTCCTAATTTTCCTGTGAATAGCAATTATTGAGTTTTTTTTTTTTTTTGTCACTCTTTACGACATACTACTATTCCTCCTACACAGTAATGAATATGCAATCAATTCAAACGTATTTCATTTAATTTACATAAATCACTTTAATTATTAATTAGGCAATCACAAAAATTAAATCACAATTAAATGATTCACTCATGTGTAAAAATTTACTTATTTAAGCAATTTGTTATTGTATGCTCATTATTTTGCAATACAAATAGCAATCGCAATGATTCAACCAAAATTATTAAATTTTAAATTGAAATACAAACTATGTATGAATAATAGTAAGAGTTGCTTTAAATGACTGAGTGATGGCGGAGAAGAGAAATGTTACATGTGAAATTACATTCATAATTCTAATGGTATGCTCCAATTGCTGGTAACAATCTTTGCGTGGTACATCATTGCGTATGATGTATGTCAACATAGAATAAATATTTATCATGCGTACCCGTGCACAAAAGCTTAAAAATAATGAAGCCCACTCGTCAGAGGACTGACGGTAACGCAAGAAAATAAAAACTAGTAAGAATTGATGATGCCATATTCGACACGTATGTTAAGGGTCATGAGAGAAGCCGTTATACAAAATTTCAGCCAAATCGGATAAAACTTGCGCCCTTTAAGGCTCAAGAAGTCAAGATCCCATATCGGTTTATATGGCAGCTATATCATGTTATGGACCGATTTCAACCATACTCAGCAAAGTTGTTGAAAGTCATAATAAAACATCTCACGGAAAATTTCAACCAAATCGGATAAAACTTGCGCCCTTTAAGGCTCAGGAAGTCAAGATCTCATATCGGTTTATATGGCAGCTATATCAGATAATGGACCGATTTGAACTATTCTTAACACAGTTGTTGGAAGTCATAACAAAAGACGTCATGCAAAATTTCAGCCAAATCGGGTAGGAATTGCGAACTTTAGACGATCAAGAAGTCAAAACCCCAGATAGATTTATATGACAGCCATATCAGGCTATAGACCGATTTCAACCATACTCAGCACAGTTGTTGGAAGTCATAATAAAACACCTCATGCAAAATTTCAGCCAAATCTGATAAAAATTGCACCACCTAGTGGCTCAAGAAGTCAAGACCCCAGATCGGTTTATATGGCAGCTATATCAGATAATAAACCGATTTGAACTTTTCCTAACACAGTTGTTGGAAGTCATAACAAAAGACGTCATGCAAAATTTCAGCCAAATCGGGTAGGAATTGCGAACTTTAGACGCTCAAGAAGTCAAGACCCCAGATAGATTTATATGACAGCCATATCAGGTTATAGACCGATTTCAACCATACTCAGCACAGTTGTTTAAAGTCTTAATAAAACACTTCATGCATAATTTTAGCTAAATCGGATTAAAATTGTGCCCTCTAGCGGCTCAAAAAGTCATAATTTTTCATTACCTAAGTCTTTGTATGGCGATGAACCACCATATTATAGCACAGTGAAAAACTGCTATAATGAATTCAATGGTAGCCGACGTTCGTTCAAAAGTGACGTTGGGAAAGCAGTCCAAAACGGCCGTATTACCATACAACATTGAAGCCGTTCGTGAAATTAGAATGCAAGATAGTCATGTGAAGCCGTGTGTGGAAAGAGGCATCCTTGGGCATTTCTTCAACCAACATACATTCGATATTGCATAAACATTTTGCCGTAAAAAAGTTTTTTTATACCCACCACCGTAGGATGGGAGAATAATAATTTTGTCATTTTGTTTGCCAGACATCGAAATATCCATTTCTGACCCTATAAAGTATATATGTATCCTTGTATATGTAAAAATCTAAGACGATCTAGCCATGTCCGACCATCTGTCCGTCTGTCTGCTGAAATCACGCTAAAGCCTTAAAAAAAAGAGATATTGAGCTGAAATTTTGCACATACTCTTTTTTTTCATAAGCAGGTAAAGTTCGAAGATGGGCTATATTGGACTATATCTTGATATAGCCCCCATATACACCGATCGGCTCATAAAAGCCACATTTATCATCCAATTTGGCTGAAATTTAAGACAGAGAGTTGTGTAAAGGCCTTCGATATCCTTCGTCAATTTGGCTCAAATCGGTCCAGATTTGGATATAGCTGCCATACAGACCGATCCTCCGATTTAAAGTCTTAGGCTCATAAAAGCCAAATTTATTATCCGATTTTGCTGAAATTTGGGACAGTGAGTTGTGTTAGTCCCTTAGACAACCCTCTTCAATTTGGCCCAGATCAGTCCAGATTTGGATATAGCTGCCATATAGACCGATCTCTCGATTTAAGGTTTTGGGCGCATAAAAGACGTATCTATTGTCCGATGTTGTCGAAGTTTGGGACAGTGAGTTAGGTTAAGCACCTCGACATACTTCTGCAATATGGCACAGATCGGTCCAGATTTGGATATAGCTGTCATATAGACCGATCTCTCGATTTAAAGTTTTAGGCCCATAAAATGTGCAATTATTGTCCGATTTCGGCGAAATTTGGGTCAGTGAGTTGCGTAAGGCCCTTCGACATCCTTCTTCAATTTGGCCCAGATCGGTTCAGATTTGGATATAGCTGCCATATAGACCGATCTCTCGATTTAAGGTTTTGGAGCTATAAAATGCGCGTTTATTGTCCGTTTTCGCCGAAATTTGGGACAGTGAGTTGTGTTAGGCTCTTCGACATTTTTCTGCAACCTGGCCCAAATCGGCCCAGATTTGGATAAGCTGCCATTTAGACCGATATCTCGATTTAAAGTCTAGGCCCCCTAAAAGGCGTATTATCCGATTTCACTGAAATTTGACATAGTGACTTATGTTAGGCTTTTCGACACCAGTTTCATTTATAGTTCAGATCGGTTTATGTTTAGATATATCTACTATACACAATGTAACAATGACTTTTACTTTTTAGTATTTGGTCCAAATCGGAACATATTTCGTCATAGGTGCTATGGGGCATAAGGAATGCATTTTCACAGGATTTTGACGTCTGTCCGTCCGTCTGTCCGTCCGTCTGTCTGTCGAAAGCACGCAAACTTTTGAAGGAGCAGAGCTAGCCGCTTGAAATTTTGCACAAATACTTCTTATTTGTGTAGGTCGGTTAGGATTGTAAATGTGCAAAATCGGTCCATGTTTTGATGTAGCTGCCATATAAACCGATCTTGGGTCTTGACTTCTTGAGCCTCTAGAGGGCGCAATTCTCACAGATTTGACTGAAATTTAGCACGTGGTGTTTTGGTATCACTTCCAACAACTGTGCCAAGTATGGTTCAAATCGGTCCATAACATGATATAGCTGCCATACGAACCGATCTTGGGTCTTGACTTCTTGAGCCTCTAGAGGGCGCAATTCTCATCCGATTTAACTAAAGTGTTTTGATATCACTTCCAACAACTATGCGAAATATGGTCAAAATCGGCTCATAACCTAATATAGCTGCCATATCAACCGATCTTGGGTATTGACTTGTTTTGCCTCTAGAGGTCGCAATTCTCGTCCGATTTGACTGAAATTTCACACGTGTTGTTTTGGTATCACTTCCAACAACTGTAATAAATATGGTCCAAATCGGTTCACAACCTGATATAGCTGCCATATAAACCGATCTTGCATCTTGACTTTGTTTGCCTCTAGAGGGCGCAATTCTCGTCCGATTTGATTGAAATTTCACACGTGTTGTTTTGGTATCACTTCCAACAACTATATGAAATATGGTTCAAATCGGTTCACAACCTGATATAGCTGCCATATAAACCGATCTTGGGCCATGAGTTCTTGAGCCTCTAGAGAGCGCAATTATCATCCGATTTGGCACAAATTTTGTACAATGGCTTCTCCCATGGCCTTCAACATAGGTGTGCAATAAGGTCTCAATCGATCTATAGCTTGACACAGCTCCCATATAAACCGATCTCCCGATTTTGCTTCTTGAGCCCCGAATCGGACTATAACTTGTTATAGCTCCTCCTCCGTCCATATTCATTATTCTTTGATTGCCTTAAAAGAAATACTGCGCAAACAACTCGACAGATGCGATCCATGGTGAAGGGTATATAAGATTTGGCCCGACCGAACTTAGCACACTCTTACTTGTTATTTTTATGCTGTGCGTCGCACAATTAAGGACCTATAAACTTATTAGAAATTCTCTTGGTTGCAATAGACAATAAAAAAATTATTTTTATACCATTCGACGTTCTAAACAAACAACAAAAAGTCTATACATCATCTACATTGGCAATAAGTTATCCATCCTTTAAGTTCCTTGCCACAAGCAATTTGTATCAATTGGTGAAAATTCTCAACTCCAACCATGGATGCCTTCATCCACCGATGGTTGGATGGATGATAGACGGTGGTCGATGGTCGTTGAATGAACAAGGATATCGATTGCTTTGGGGTAATCATTACTTAATAACGTTATAACATTAATATTTATGACGACTATCGAGACTATGGCAATGGCCATAGCAAAGATATTTGAGATGTCGGAGCCGTGCTCTTCCCTTCCCCTTCACCATTCGGCTTTCATTGGCTCAGCGCTTACACACGCAACGATGAGGATGATTATGGTCGTTGAAAACGGAAGTTATGATGTTTTATATTCAGCTTATCGCCGGTTACCAATGTACAAATACAAAGTGTTAATATTGACACTTCAGATATGGCAGCAAAACAATCCACCCCCAACATTCCAATCCCCCAACCGCACCTGAAGGCATGCACAAGTTCACTATGGTCACGGAAAAGGAAACGGTAACGGAAACGGAAGCCAAACCAAGAAAGTTCGCTTTGTTCGTTCGTTCGCTTGTTCATTTAAATTCATAAAATGTCGACTTATAAATGATGTACAATATCGATTGAATTGCATGGGCTGCATAAATACGAAAAAACGAATACCAACATACATATATGCATATGTGTGTATGCTTATTTACTCATATTGTATACCCACTGTATATATAGATAGACATATAATGTTTATTAAACCCATGTGTGTGTGTGTATGTGTGTGTGTATTCCTTTGCAGCAAGTAGAAAATTTAAAAAAAGCATTTTCCTTAGTGGTTTTTTGGTCACTCGTTGTCGATTTTTACGGCAACAGCGGTTCACCGCAATGTTTACACAGCAGTCTGTCCTCAGACCACAGTCTGAAGTCTGCAGTCCACTGTGCCTGGCAGATGACATTGTGGTTAAGCGCCTGTTCAAACATTATCCCAGGAAATTAATTTGCAGTTTACGACCACTGATCTCACAACTTAATCATTCACGTTCACGGGATAATATGGATTGAAAATAAATATTTCCCCTAAAGAGGAAATTGATTGATTTCAATGGAGTTATGTGGCATGGCAAGGCGCGAGAGGTGAGGTAAAGCAATTGAAAGGTTCGGTGAGAAAACAATCCGCATTATAAAGAAATCATTTATTTGCAGAGGTAGGTTAGGTGGGAATAGGTTGAAAAAAGGGTACATATATTAATCAGCACCATGCCACTATGGACTTACACTTAAGCCAGTAATCGGCTTGTTGTGCCCTCTAAAAACTCTCTAACCTCTAAAAAGAAAATTTCAAGTTAGGAATTCCGTGCTACTTACAAAATCCTTAATTGTTGTCAATACCACTCCCCTAAGTTGGTTCATGTCTGGTATTGTGTCCCCACCTAAGTGCCGGTATCTGTTAGACGCGAAAGCCGGGCAATGACAAAGGAAATGCTCCAATGTCTCATCATCTTCCCCACAAGCCCTACACATGCTATCACTTACCGCAACGATTTTACATAAGTGAGCTCGTAGTCCTATGTGACCCATTATGATACCAATAGCTATACTGACCTCCTTCTTGCTTCCTTGCGATCTTCTCACGATCTGGATCCCCCCATAGGATTTTCGCCGTTCTACCGCCCATTTTGCTGTTCCACAATGTTGCATGCGCATTCGCCGCCCACTCCCTTATCTCGGACTGCATCGACCCGAAAGGCTTAGGGTTAACCAAGTTTATTGGCGGCAGTCCTCTGGCTTTCACCGCCTAATCGTCTGCCCTTTCCCTTACTCCGTTATGGCCCAGCAACCAAACGATGCGGATTTCGTCATCCTTAGAGAAGGCGTTAATTTCATTCTTACACTGCCAGACTGTTCGTGACCTTACCGTCCTGGTTGTTATTGCCCTTATGGCAATTTTACTGTCTGTAAAGATGTGCACACTCGACGTCCTCGTGTCAGTACCACACCACTTCATGCAATCCGTGATCGCCCGGATCTCCGCCTGCAGCAAGGTATTATGGTCAGGCTGTCTAAAACAGATCTCAGTCCCTGGGTTCTCAATGTAAACCCCCAGTCCAACTCTGTCCTCTAGCTTTGATCCATCCGTGTAACAGGATCTTCTAAATGGCAATACTAGGGTTCCGTCAATTCATGACTGTGCCGATGGCAGCAGTGCCTCGCACTCGACTTCAAGGTTCATCTCAGGTATCCAATCGGAAACCTCTTCCCTTCCAGGTTTCCTATCGTCGACCTTATTATGGTCAGATAGTCTAAAACAGATCTCAGTCCTTGGGGTCTCAATGAAGACCCCCAGGCCTACTCTGTCCTCTAGCTTTGATCCATCCGTGTAACAGGATCTTCTAAATGGCAATACTAGGGTTCCATCAGTCCAAGACTATGCCGCTGGCATCAGTGCCTTGCACTCCACCTCAAGTGTCGGCTCAGGTATCCGATCGGAAACCTCTTCCCTCCTTTCCAGGTCTCCTATCGTCGCCTCGATTATACCGCGATGGTATGAGCAGCTCCCATCCTCAATCCATTCTCCCATTGCCTTAAGTCTCATAGCCGCAGTGGCTGCCTCATTCATAATCTGTATGTCAATGGGTCGGATATCTAGAATAGTCTCCAGTGCCCTAGTGGGCGTGGTCCTCAATGCTCCACCTATGCCAAGACAACATGTTCTCTGAACCTGTTGTATGGTCCTTATGATGCAGTTTTTCTCCATATCAGTCCACCAAACTATTGAGGCGTAAGTAAGTATTGGTCTAATCATGCTCCTGTAGAGCCAGTGGACTATCCTAGGATTCAGGCACTATTTCGAGCCTACGCCCCGTCTACATAGTGCCCAACATCTGTGAGCCTTCTCAGTACGCTCCTGAATGTGACACTTACAATTCAGTTTCCTGTCCATAATAACACCTAAGTATTTGACCTTGTCAGATATCGATATCGTCTTATTGAGAGGAAACGTGGTGCCTAACATTGACCCACCTTCTTCTTCCTCGTGAATAGGCATATTTCAGTCTTCTCTGGGTTAACATAGAGACCTCTGGGTCTAGCCCAGTCATATGCCATATGCAAGACTCTTTTGGCCCTTCTGCATAGCTGGTTCGTATCCTTAGCCCTCAGAAGTATTATAATATCGTCTGCATAGCAGACGTGTTCAAATCCCTCCTCAGTCAGCATCCGTAATAGGTCATGTATGGTGGTCACCCAGTGGAGTGGCGATAAAATGCCCCCCCTGTGGCGTGCCCTGTGCCACTTTCTCCCTTATATTAATGCCATGGGACACACAATTTATCCACCTGTTCCTTAGCATATGGTTTATCCAGTCTCTATGCACCGGGTCCACCCGGTACTGGTCTAAGGATGGGATCAGTGTGTCGCTCCGCACATTGTTCAAAGCCCCCTCGATGTCCTTGCATACCGTCAGTGTGTGCGTTTTGGCATTGAAGGATTCTTCTATTTTATGCACAACCTCGTGCAGGGCAGTCTCCACCGACCTTCCATTGACATAGACATGCTGTATGTATTTGAGCAGTTCGCTGGATGTCCTACTCTTTGTCATGGTGTCCACAATACGTTCCATGGTTTTGACTCTACTCTACTCAGAGTAGGAGGGCTTATGGGTCTGTAGGCCTTTGGTGGTGTCGCATAACTTGCCATGCCGGTCTTGGGTATAAACACCATCCTTGCCTCCTGCCAGTCTGCCAGTCTGCCTCTTTCTGTAGTTACGCCGGAAATATTCCATCAGGTCAGGGTGACTTAAATGGTTCGAAGCTCCTCCAGGATTCCTTCACCATAAATTCCGTTATTATAAACCTTCGATCAACGTCATTATTTTAAGTTTCCGGTGTCTCCGTGAGTCCCATCGTATCCTGTGAAAAATGAGTTTCCATCAAAAGTCTCAGCATGTCCTCCGTTGTATTTGCTCTCATTCCCATGTTGTCTACCAAATTTTCAGTTTGGACATGGGTTTTTGAGAGAAGTAGGATCGAAAAAATATATGGTTTCTTGCCATTTTAGTCTTATTATAACAACCTAACCATAGCCGTATATGCAAACTATTGGAGTTGCTGGGCTACACCAGCGGAATTCCAACCTAATTTCTACATTTCATCATTAGCAGGGCTTGCCTACTTCAAATTATGGAAGATTTGATGTAGTGCTTGATTATCCGATAAAGGAAAGCCTTCCCCAAATCCCGAGCTTTCTCATTGCTCAGCGAGCAATTGTATACCAAACTCTCAACGAATCAGATGTGGATATAACTCCCGAAATGTATATCCCGAATGGCCTTATTTTATTCCTTTAGTTGGTTGCCCAAAAAGTAATTGCGGATTTTTTATATAGTCGGCGTTGACAAATTTTTACACAGCTTGTGACTCTGTCATTGCTTTCTTTCTTCTATCAGTTATCAGGTGTTACTTTTAGCTTGCTTTAGAAAAAAAGTGTAAAAAAATATATTTGATTAAAGTTCATTCTAAGTTTTATTAAAAATGCATTTACTTTCTTTTAAAAAATCCGCAATTACTTTTGGGAAACCCAATATTATTTTGCGCTACCTTCATTAGAAGTAGTGTATGTAAGATACAGCCTAACTTTCCTAGTTTCTAATTTGTTTTAACTTGAATGTTACTTAGGTTTCTTAGAAAACTTCTCCAACGTTGGCTTCTTGATAACTTCTGTCAATTACACAGTCTTTTACAAATCCTTACGATAACAAAAATTCCTAAAAACAACATAAATTGCAACACTTCTGCTATTGGAAACAAACCAACATCATTTGAATGCATTCAAAACAATTATTGCATCATCAATGAAATGAAAGCATTTGAAATTTTTCGACTTTTAATACCTCGTTGAACTATCTCACAATCACTTTTATTCCAAGTCATTGAGTATGATGACCAGTAATACCTTTGCCACACTTGAACTCTTTCATTTTTCACTTGAAGTATATAAAACAATAATACTTCCGTTTCCTGTTCTGACAGCATGAAAAGCAAACAAAACATACCAACACACACGCACAAAATAAAAGACTTACACTTCTGGTTAGAATATAGGTACTTCTTTGGTTTGTTTAAAGTTCCTTTTTATACCCTCCACCATAGGATGGGGGTTATACTAAGTTCGTCATTCTATTAGTAACTCCTCGAAATGTTTATCAAAGACCCCAAAAAGGGGTTGCCCAAAAAGTAATTGCGGATTTTTTTAAAGAAAGTAAATGCATTTTTAATAAAACTTAGAATGAACTTTAATCAAATATACTTTTTTTCACTTTTTTTTTAAAGCAAGCTAAAAGTAACAGCTGATAACTTACGGAAGAAAGAATGCAATTACAGAGTCACAAGCTGTGAAAAAATTTGTCAACGCCGACTATATGAAAAATCCGCAATTACTTTTTGGGCAACCCAATAGCTTTAATAGCATATCAATTCTTATCTTTTATCCTTTGTATGCCTAAAAAGAGATACCGGGAAAAAAAAAACTCGACAAATGCAATCCATGGTGGAGGATATATAAGATTCGGCCCGGCCAAACTTAGCACGCTTTTACTTGTCAATAAATAATACCATTTGAATGAAATGATCTTTGGAATGAACAACAACTGCAGCAGCATCAATAGCTTAAGTCCATTGGTAAGCTCTTACAATTTTTTATCAGAACATTGTACGGACAATGAAAAGATATGTCATATGAAATAAAGTTGAAAAACAAACTCAAACGGACATAAAAAATACTAAAAATCATGGAATTCTCCTTTCCACAAGTAAATCCCATATTCGTACAGTTAGAAAGTGCACTGCTAATGCAAAGTCCAGTCAAGTAGTTCCGGTTGCAGAGTTGGTAACGTGCTCGGATTTCCAGTACCAGTAGCTGGGTTCAGGACTTGGTTTGTCACTACCAGGGTATCACAATGGATTGCGAGGATAAGGGATTTACATATATACCCGAGGTGGTGGTATCCAAAGTTCGGCCCGGCCGAACTTGATGACTTTTTATACCCACCACAGAAGGATGGGGGTATATTCATTTTGTCATTCCGTTCGCAACACATTGAAATATTCATTTCCGACCTTATAAAGTATACCTATTCTTAATCAGCGTAAAAATCTAAGACGATCTAGACATGTCCGTCCGTCTGTTGAAATCACACTACAGACTTGAAAAATAGAGATATTGAGCTGAATTTTTGCGCAGAGTCTTTTTTTGTCCATAAGCAGGTTAAGCTCGAAGATGAGCTATATCGGACTATATCTTGATATAGCCCCCATATAGACCAATCCGCCGATTTAGGGTCTTTGGTCCATAAAAGCCACATTTATTATCCGATTTTGCTGAAATTTGGGACAGTGAGTTGTGTTAGGCCCTTCGACATCCTTCGTCAATTTGGCCCAGATCGGTCCAGATTTGGATATAGCTGCCATATAGACCGATATCTCGATTTAAAGTCTTGGCCCATTTATAATCCGATTTAACTGAAATTTGACACTTTGACTTATATTAGGCTTTTCGACATCAATGTTGTATATGGTTCAGATCGGTTTATTTATAGATATAGCAACTAAAAAATAATGACTTTTACTTATTAGTATTTGGTCCAAATTGGATCATATTTCGGTATAGCTGCTATGGGGCATAAGTTATGAATTTTTCACCGGATTTTGATGAAAAGTGGTTAACATATATACCCGAGGTGGTGGGTATCCAAAGTTCCGCCCGGCCGAACTTAACGCCTCTTTACTTGTTATTTAAGCATGTTGCATTACCACTGACAGACGAATGGACATGGCTCGATCGTCTTAGGGTCTGTAATGGATATTTCGATATGTTTAAACGGAATGACGAAATAAATATACACCCATCCTTCGGAGGGGGTTTTTCACGATAAAATTCTTACATAAATCATTTATACTGCAATGCCTCTGTCAACGAATATTTCCAATAAAGAAACTCTACCAATTACCACCAGCTTTACGCTAAGAACAAAATTTGCCAAAGTTTTAAAAGTTAGTTTCACCAACTACACTTTAAACTTGCCATAGCCGATGGGTAGTCAGGCAAGCTGGCACAATGAATGAACAGCACATGGCACAATTGTGCCATGAAAGTGTTGATGGCAACCGCCTTGAAATTGTCAGTGAACGAAGTGGAGTAGATACTTCCCAGATTGTAGTCATTAACCCATGCTTGAGTGCATCGAAATAGACAAAAATTCAAACGGAATTTTTTCAATTGTGCTTTAACAAAACGATGCAGTGGTCATTGTTTCTGTCATTTCAATATGGTAATGTTGCACTGTGGAAATGGAAAGGGGAAAGTTGGACAGAAATTAAGAATACACAATGGACACCTGAGTCATGTTGAACAATTTTAATGTGTGTTCTTCTCTTTGAGAAAACAACATGACTCACCTCTTCTAAGAGAAATTGTTTGTGTGTCTGGGGTCCAACCTGCAACAGTTGTTTCAGTAATGGCCTTAGTTTACCAGCACATGTAGGTTGGGTTCGATTTTCAACAAGGCTTTAGCTATATACCCTATTGTGCCATCTCAATGGTCTAAGTCCGTCTATAACGGATTGACTTTTATGACATGGAATAACCTACGCTCTAATTTTCAATATTTTTCGAATCTTTAGATTACAAAATTGAGTCTAGTAGTCTAATATTTTTACATTTCTTCAATAGAATTTTTTTCAGTTTATCTCACTAACGTATTTCAATTTTCTTTTACTATTTTTTGATTTTCTGTTTTCTCCCTCCAAAGTAAACACTGTGATCTGTTGAATCAGTAGACTTTGGCTCATTGCATTCACTTCGGTTAGGATGTACCATTTTACTGTTCTATGCAAAAGAAAGGGTTTTTTTTTTAAATTCGGCAGCATACGAGTTTCCTTCTTTGTTTCGAGCTGTGCTCTTTTTTCGCAAATGAATTTAATTTCAAATGCCACTCATGCTCAATTGAATACAAAACCAAACAGAATGCCAAAGCACTTTAGCGTGTAGTTTTCATTATTTCCACTGAACAGCCCCTGACCGAGCTATCCCTGACCCTGGCCCTTGTGTCGTTGTTGAAAACGACTAAACAAAGCCTTGCACTAGAAGTTGCACCAGTAAAGCACCAGCTATGGAAATTCAAACTTGAGCTTCAGGACTAAAGCAGTCCCTAGTTATCCTGCAGTTGCATTGCTGCCATTACCGAAAGGCTTTTTGTTGGTCATGGGCGGTCTTTCTTTTTTTTTTTGGTATTGGAGTTTGCATTTGTTCGAGTTAAGAAAAGTGTAAACTTGATCGTAGGGCAAAAGTGTTTAAAATAGCAGGCAACAACAAAACAATGGACAAAATCAAAGTGAACAAATGAAGCAGTCATTTGTTAGCATGCACTTGCATAACGAGGGTCGTTTACTAATGCCTATCACTTTGAGGACAAAGGGAACATATATGTAACATTTTGTATTTTTACCCTAAAATAAACATTTAACAAGAGATTTTAGAAAACTAACATTTAATCGATAGAGAAGAAATGAGAGTATGAATATATTGGGTTGCCCAAAAAGTAATTGCAGATTTTTTAAAAGAGAGTAAATGCATTTTTAATAAAACTTAGAATGAACTTAAATCAAATATACTTTTTTACACTTTTTTCTAAAGCAATCTAAAAGTAACAGCTGATAACTGACAGAATAAAGAATGCAATTACAGAGTCACAAGCTGTGAAAAAATTTGTCAATGCCGACTATATGAAAACTCCCACCAACGAATGATGGGGGTATATTCATTTTGTCATTCCGCTTGCAACATATCGCAATATCCGAAATATCCGAAAGATCAGCGTAAAAATCTAAGACCATCTTGACATGTCCGTCCGTCCTTCTGTCCGTTGAAATCACGCTACAGTCTTTAAAAATAGAGCTATTGAGCTGAAATTTCGCACAGATATTTTTTTCTCTATAAGCAGCTTAAGTTCGAAGATAAGCTAAATCGGGCTATATCTTGATATAGCCCCCATATAGACCGATTCTCCGATTTATGGTTTTAAGCTAATAAAAACCCTTCGACATCCTTAATTTATTTGGCCCGGAACGGTTTAGATTTGGATATAGCTGCCATATAGACCGATCCTCCGATTTTGGGTCTTAGGCCCATAAAAGCCACATTTATTATCCGATTTCGCTGTAATTTGGGACAGTAAGTTGTATTAGCTCCTTCGACATCCTTCGTCAATTTAGCTCAGATCGGTTTAGATTTGGATATAGCTGCCATATAGACCGATCCTCCGATTTAGGGTCTTAGGCCCATAAAAGTCACATTTATTATCCGATTTTGCCGAAATTTGGGACAGTGAGTTCTGTTAGGCTCTTCGACAACCTTCGTCAATTTGGCTCAGATCGGTCCAGATTTAGATATAGCTGCAATATAGACCGATCCTCCGATTTCGGGTCTTAGGCCCATAAAAGCCACATTTATTAACCGATTTTGCTGAAAATTGGGACAAAGAGTTTTGTTAGGTCCTTCAAGGTCCTTAGTTAATTTGGCTCAGATTGGTTTAGATTTGGATATAGCTGTCATATAGACCAATCCTCCGATTTAGGGTCTTAGACCCATAAAAACCATATTTATTATCCGATTTTAGTGAAATTTGAGACAGTGGGTTGTGTTAGGTCCTTCGACATCTTTCGTCAATTTGGCTCAGATCGGTCCAGATTTAGATATAGCTGCCATATAAACCGATTCTCCGATTTTGGGTCTTAGACCCATAAAAGCCACATTTATTATCCGATTTTGCTGAAATTTGGGACAGTGAGTTGTGTTAGGCCCCTCGAAATCCTTCGTCAATTTGGTTAAGATCGGTCCAGATTTAGATATAGCTGCCATATAAACCGATTCTCGGTTTAGGGTCTTAGGCCCATAAAAGCCACATTTATTATCCGATTTCGCTGAAATTTGGGACAGTGAGTTGTGTTAGGCTCTTCGACATCCTTCGTCAATTTGGTTAAGATCGATCTAGATTTAGATATAGCTGTCATATAAACCGATTCTCGGATTTAGGGTCTTAGGCCCATAAAAGCCACATTTATTACCCGATTTTGCTGAAAATTGGGACAAAGAGTTTTGTTAGGTCCTTCAACGTCCTTAGTTAATTTGGCTCAGATCGGTTTAGATTTGGATATAGCTGCCATATAGACCGATTCTCCGATTTAGGGTCTTAGGCCCATAAAAGCCACATTTATTATCCGATTTTGCGGAAATTTGGGACAGTGAGTTATGTTTAGCGCCTTGACATTCTTCTGCAATATGGCACAGATCGGTCCAGATTTGGATATAGCTGCCATATAGACCGATCCCTCGGTTTAAGGTTTTGGGGCCTTAAAAAGCACATTTATTGTCCGATGGCGCCGAAATCTGGGACAATAAATTGTGTTAGGCCCTTCGACATCCTTCTTCAATTTGACTCGGATCGGTCCAGATTTGGATATAGCTGCCATATAGACCGATCTCTCGATTTAATGTTTTGGGCCCATAAAAGGCCCATTTATTGTCCGATGTTGCCGAAATTTGGGACAAAGTGGGCAGTTAAGCCCCTCCACATATTTCTGCAATTTGGTCTAGATCGATCAAGATTTTCATAAAGCTGCCATATAGACTGATATCTCGATTTAAAGTCTTGGCCCCAAAAAAGGCGCATTTTGAATCCGATTTAACTAAAATTTGACACAGTGACTTATGTTAGGCTTTTCGATATCCATGTTGTATATGGTTCAGATCCGTTTATTTTTATATATAGCTACTAAAAAGACCAATATTTTGTTATACACAATTGAACAATGCCTTATACTTATTAGTATTTGGTTCAAATCGGCACATATTTCGATATAACTGCTATGGGACATAATATATGAAATTTTCAACGGGTTTTGATAAAGGGTGGTTTACATATATACCCGAGGTGTTGGGTATCCAAAGTTCGGCCCGGCCGAACTTAACGCCTTTTTACTTGTTTTTTTAAGGACATTTTATGTTGTTGCTTAGCTAGTAAAAAAGATTTGTTCATGAGATTTGAATTTTTAAATTCGGTTGGTAGTTGGTAGCGTGCTCGAATTGCCAGTGAGGGGGTCGTGGGTTCGATTCTCACCAGATGCCTTGATCTGTCGCTACTCTGGTATCAAAAGGGACTAACATTGTCTAAGTCAATCTTTTAAAGGGACGACCAACCTTACATAAACCTGATAGTTTTTAAACGTTACATCTCCATTAAAATGAAATCCTTTGCCGCAATTTCATTTTTCTTATTTTTTGGTTTTTTGTTGGTCTTTTTGTTTCTAATTGTTTCATAACTTTTATATTCAATTAAATTGGATACGAAAACTTCCACCACTTCCTTACTTTATCGTCACCAACGTCACAAATGGAAATAGAGCCAACAACAGAAAAATGGGACAAATCAAAGGCAACTAAACTTTCTAACCAGGAAAAATTGGGCAAATAAAAAAAAATACTCCAAAAAACGATTTATATAAAGAAGTAAACGAACAATGAAACTTTTGGCCAAAAAAAAAAAGAACAAAACTTTAATGAAATTGCCAAATTTTCCAAGTACGAACTAGTTTGTCTTAACCAGAAGTTTTCAACTGCCAACATTGGAAAAAGAAAAAGTAAATAATTGCAAAAACCTAAAAGAAATATAATTGAGAACATATATTTTCACAAAAAAACAACAAAATACCATGAAAGTTTGCCATTGTTAAAGAAAACGATTGTGGTGTTGTCAGTATCAATCACTTTGATTAAAGAATTTGTTTTTTGGTAAAACAATGGATTATACATAATTTTTATATGGTACTAGCTGAACCGGGCCCGCTCCGCCGCTCGTTCTTTAACTCTCTAATATCTTTTTAGGGTGGGTACACTTCGCTCTGAATGCGGATATCGAATTCGTGCCATTGTAGCCTGTGACCCTGAACGCGTTCGAATCCTGGCGAGAATATCGGACAAAGCGGTGTTTATCCCCTCTTAATGTTGGCGACATTTGCGAGGTACAATGCCATGCGTGGTCATTTACAAAATTTTCCCCAAAGAGATGTCGCACTGCGGGACGCCGTTTGGACTCGATATAAAAAAGGTCCCTTATCACTGAGTTTAAACTTGAATCGGAAAGCCCTCTTTGATGTGTGAGAATTTGCCCCTTCTCGGTTCCTGGTGGTGATATTCTTCCTTAGGGTAATGTTCTCATGTGGGTAGGGTAGCACCTCACGCATTCAAATTCGTGCTGCACTTCCAAATCCCTTTGAGCCCCATATTGCCATGGCCGGTAAATATGATCCTTTTGAAGGGTGTTTTGGGGCTGGGCGGCCACCCACTTTTTGCACTTAAATTAGATATCAAAGTCGTTCTTTATACCCAACGGAAATGAATTTCAGTTTAGGGGGTGCTTTAGGGCGTACCCCAAAACACTTGGTTTCAAAATTGGATATCAATTTAGTTTTCTACTCTTAAATACCTTTCATTTGATTCCCATATTGTTATAATGGGTCAAATAACCCATTTGACGTATCTTTAGGAGGAAAAGCGCCACCTATACTTGAACGCAAATTTGTATGTCATATTCCCAATCTACTCCTTAATACCTTTCATTTGAGTCCCATATAGACATGGACGGCAAATATGCCCATTTGGGGGTTATTTGGGGGTGGGCGACCATTTACTTGGACTTGATGTTTTATGCCCTGTTTGTAATTTACTGCCTAATACTTTTCATTTGAGTCTCATATTGACATGAACTTCGAATATATCTGTTAAGAGGAGTTTTGCGGTTGGGGTGGAGGGGGGTCGCTGGGTACTTGGACCCAAATTTTAATACCATATTCGTGTTCTCGTCTCCAATACCTTTCATTTGATACCCTTATTGTTCCCATCGGACCACTTTTGGATATGGGTGGCGTTTTTGGGGTAAAGGGGAGGTTCCGCCTCCATCCGATATCTAAAAATTATATAGCCTATGTTTCCTTCCAGACAAACGTACACAATCTATGAACATTTTAAGAAAATCAGTGCAGCCAAGTATCGTAATGGGTCTAATGGCGATCTGATTTTATATGCCAGATTCGAAATCTACTCCCGAATACATTTCATTTGAGCCCCATATTGTAATGAACGACCAATATGTCTGTTTGGAGGAGTTTTGGGGTTGGGGCGGCCCGATGGGTACTTGGACTCAAATTTTAATACCATATTCGTATTCTACTCTCCAATATCCTTCATTCTATGCCAATATTGTCCCGATCGGTTTTGGGTTATGTTTGGGGTCCGTCCCCCTTCTGATACCGAAAAATTACATAGCCTATGTTTCCTTCCTGACCAATCTACACAATATGTGAAAGTTTTGAGAAAATCGGTTCTGCCGTTTTTCAGTCAAAGAAAGATACACTTCCCTCTAATGGCCCGGCAATATTAGGGCTGGGGTGCTGCTGCTGCTTATATTGCCGCACGGAAGAGGTTCGAGGGGTTCATAGTCTGACGACGACGATGCTTATGACCTTCTGCTGTCTATGTTTGCACACCACCGTGCAACATTTTCAGTTTGGCTATACTAAGGTATTGAGCAAGATCGGAAATGTACCCACTCCAAGCACCATGGGTTCTGATAAAAATTTACACAAAATAAATTAAAATATTTGTTAAACCAGCAAAAATTAAAGCTTCTAGGAATCGAACAAGGATGATCGAGAGACCGGTTTATATGGAAGCTATATCAGGTTATAGTCTGATTCGGACCGTATTCGGAAAAGTTGTTGTAAGTCATAACAGAACACCGCATACAAAATTGGGGAAAAAAGTTGCAGCTTGCAAGGGCTCAAGAAATCATATCGGGAGATTGGTTTATATGAGAGCTATGTCAGGTTATAGACCGATTTGAAGCGTACTTAGCACAGTTGTTGGAAGCCATAACTGAACAACACGGACAAAAATTGCGGCTTCCAGGGGCTCAAGAAGTCAAATCGGAAGATCGTATTATATTGGAGTTATATCAGGTTATAGACCGTGTTGATGCACTCACCAACCTCTTCTTAGGGACAGCCCTATGGAACCAAATATTCCCTGGCACCCTGATGATGTGGTATTCCAAGACTCCCGTCTCTGGCCACACGGAAGAAATGACCACCAAAGCTGCTGCTGTTGCTGTTATAGTCAAAGGCACACCAATTGCCCACACAAGAAACAAATCTGCAATTCTTGCTGTTGTTGTCGTTTGAGCCACGGCCACCTGCAGCCAGACGACAAGCAAATGGTTGTTGTGACGAATCAAACGATCACAGCCCGTAGAGGCAAAGAAATGGGGATGTTTTTAAATCGAAACCAAAACAAAGCTCAAAAGCTTTTCCACAAAACACTTCACTTTATCTCCTTCCCCGAGAAATAATAACAACACTGACTTTGACTTATATTCAAATGATATTTTATTTGGGTCTTTAATGTGCGTGCGCACCCGTTGACATACAAACAAAAACTTCTAACTTTACCTGTCTCTGCCACTGAACCATTAGATTACCAGAAATGTAACGAGTGGAGAGACAATAACAAAAGAAACGTTCAAGCAGTACAGGGATGAGTTGATTGACCTCTAGTACCATATTTTGTGTCAATCGTGATGAGCATCTATGCAAATTAATAATAGGTCGATTCCTACTTGAACAGACCGATTTGGACCGTATTTAGCATAGTTGCGGCTTCCAGGGGCTCAAGAAGTTAAATTGAGAGATCGGTTTATATGAGAGTTTTTTTTTAAATCTGAACCGATATGTCCCATTTGCAATTCCCAACGACCTACTTTAATATTAAGTATCTGCTCAAAATTTCAAGCGTGTGGCTAGAGGTGTTTCAAACGGAATGACTAGATTAGTATACTCCCATCCTATGATGGTGGGTATAAAAAGGACGAACACGTACACCGCGGTGGCAGCCCTAACCGATTAGGACTCCATCGGGTCAATCGGGTGCGTACAACCGGCTGCCTTGGGTTTGACATATGATAGATATACCCAAATATAGTTCGATCTCCACCATATTCGGGGTCTAATGCAACTTAAACCTATCTCCCGATTTGACTTTTGAGTCCTGGAAAGGGTAGTTGTTATACAAACGAATAAAATACTTTACTTGTTTTTAGCTTTATAGAGCCATTGTTACTGTCCAAAACTTACCTGAAATAAAAAAAAATATTTAAAATTATTTAGAATTTATAAAATAAATCACACTAATTTTATATATAAAAATAAATTTTTAATCAATTTGTGTTTGTTTGTTTGTTTGTCTTTTTGTTTGTTTGTTTGTTTGTATGTTTGAGCAAATCCGTCCAAATAGGACGGATTTGCTCACCAAGACAATTTGAGTCTTAAAGAGAGTGGAAATAAATATTCATAGTTTTTAGGGCCAATACCCCAAACCGGACATATTTGCTGACTTTTGCAATAAGGAGTTTAAATGAGATTAGAAAACGAATTTGATACCCAATTTTGAGGGCAATGGCAATATGGGGTATAAATAAATGATATATAGATATAGATATAGTATAGCACGTTGGTAATATATTAGAGAGGGTAGAGCAAGAATTGATACCCATTTTCGGGACCAATTTTCGGGGGGTCTACCCCTTTCCCAAAATACGCATTTGATATCCAAATGTAGGACCATGTATTTAGGGCATTACCCTTTCCCCTAAGGGTTAACATTTTTCAACCATGCCAATATGTGGCTCAAATGAAAGGTATTTGAGATTAGAAAACAAATTTCATAACCTATTTTGGGGCCACGTCTTTGGGGGACGATTCATCCTGTAAACTCCTCTTAAGCCAATGGCAATATGGGGTTAAAATAAATGGTATTTTAGAGGAGAGCACGATGCTGATATTTTTCAGGGTCAAGTTTCTGGGGGACCACCACTCCCCCGAAAACACCACTAAATCAGACATCATGAGAATATCGGTCTGAAATGAAGAATTTTAAGAGTGGAGTACACCTTACATCCAACCTTAATTCGTAGACCAATAAAGATCATATGGGATTCAGACAAAGGCACTAATATTGTTAAACTGTTAGCAAGTTAGCATGGTATTTTACTAAAAGAAATTTAGTTGTCGTAAATAAATATTCCAAGGAAACTTTTGTTCCATATAAAGTAAAAGAAGGCGCAGCGGAGCGGGCCCGGTTCAGCTAGTTTATATATAATGCATAGTTCAAACTTAAATGTTTTCACATAAAATAAATGAATAATCTCTTTTGACTAACAAACATTAAAACGAATCACTTAAACTTTTTTCATTAAAATCCCCAAAGTTCACAATTCTATGCCTGTGGATTAATTAAAACAATCAGATTACTTCAGCTCATCCCCATCCCTACCCATCTGTAGGAATAACAAGTTATCTAAATAACCTACCATAGTAACTCATTTATAAACCTCACAATTGCTAAAATATTCCAAACATCAAACTAATCGACATTTATCATTTATCTTCGAAACACACACAAAAGGAAAGTGCGTTCCAAGACTCGTTTCTCAAAGCCAAAATAAGACACTTCAATAAGATTAATGATTGTTGATATCTTGACGAACATAAAACCAACAAAACGTAAAATAATTCTTATCGTATGGCTCACCACACAAAAAAAAACCCCTCCTAACTTGTGCGCTCTTCATGGCATTCAATCATAACTATTGGCAACATGAAAGAATTCATCTCCCTCTCCCACTCACCCCTAGGAAACAAAAAAAAAAAACAACACCATCACTAAACCACTTAGAAATATTTGCAATCTCTCAAAGATACCTTCTAATGTCTATGTATTTGTGTCATTTCTTAGAACAAACAAAAGTCCATTCACATGAAATTTCGCAAAAAAAAAAAACACACCCATACACTCACTTACATTACCCAGCTAAAGATAAAACCAAATTTGCTGTCAGACCAAAACCACATATCATTCTATTCTAACGGCCACAACAACAAGAAGCAACAAAAAAAAAAACAAGAAAAACAATTTCTTATGGCAGATGATACAGACGAATTACCAAAACATGATAAAGAATATCACATAACAAAACATGATATCAAACACAAAATCCTTAAGAACACACAACACACTCACTCACACACACACACAGGCCACCATGCGTTTGAGTATGACATGAGGCACCCAGTTAGCATTAGGATGGAGTGGGCTGCGAAGCTGTGATAAGTGTTTGAAATATGAAGAATGATTTTCTGCAAAATCATGAGTGAATAAATTTGTTCAGAACATTTACCACACCACGTAGGTGAAGCGTATAAAATATGAAATGAAAAGTCCCGGACAATACATTTAGATAAGACAGGCTGAAGCTGTTTTAAATTATTCTTCTAGTAATTGACAAACTTTGTATTAATCGATTGGCTATCGTTCATTGAATAAAATTTTCAAATGTATACGAGCTAATAGTAAGTAAAGAACCGATAGTAAACTCATAGCTCTAAAGAGTCGTAACAAATAGAAGCGAGGTAAGTTCGGTCGGCCCGAATCGTCAATACACTCCGCCATTTACAGCATATGTCCTGTTATTTGCCCGGCATCTCTATATGGGCAAGCAAAGTATAACGCAAAAGAATTGATTTAAACAGCTCACGCACGTTTCGTTGTAGTTTTCGCCAAATTTTCAGGTGAGCTAGCTCTTTTCGGTCTAAGGCACCGATCACCGAGAGAACAGGGTGGCCATTGGTTATTCAAAGGCGTCAATAACTCGCCATGTCATATCGAGCCTCATAGGCACTCAGTATTTGTGCAAGAGCTGGCGCCGCCCCACCTGTCACTGTCCGCTCGATACCGCATTCCACTATCCGCAACCTGTGGATGCGTCCGGTAGCTCGCAGCTAAGCTTCTCATGAAGGCAATGGACACCACACAAATTGGAGCTCAATGTTCCAGCCTGTGTGGGGCTCACAGATAACCCGTGCTCGTTTCGGGCTTTTTTTTTCTCTGTCAAACATTTTCAGTTTGGTCTATAATTTAAGCACAAATCGTCTTACAAGCGAAAAAACGCCTGCAAGTTATTGAATTTTTATACCATCCACCATAGGATGGGGGTATATTAATTTCGCCATTATGTTTGTAACTACTCGAAATATTCATCTGAGACCCCCATGACATTTTATATCGATTTAGCCATGTCCGTCCGTCTGTCCCTCCGTCCGTCTGTCGAAAGCACGCTAACTTTCGAAGGAGTAAAGCTGGCCGCTTGAAATTTTGCACAAATACTTCTTATGAGTGTAGGTCGGTTGGGATTGTAAATGGGCCAAATCGGTTCATGTTTTGATATAGCTGCCATATAAACCGATCTTGGGTCTTGAATTCTTGAGCCTCTAGAGAGCGCAATTCTTATCCGATTGGAATGAAATTTTACACGACGTCTTTCGCTATGACTTCCAACAACTGTGCCAAGTATGGTTTAATTCCGTTCATAACCGGATATAGCTGCCATATAAACCGTTCTTGGGTCTTGACTTCTTCAGCCTCTAGAGGTCGTAATTATTATCCGATTAGCTTGAAATATTGTACGACGGATCCTCTCATGACCATCAACATACGTGTTTATTATGGTCTGAATCGGTCTATAGCCTGATACAGCTCTATTTTTTTAATTGTGGTCCGAACCGGACCATATCTTGATATCGCTCTAATAGCAGATCAAATGTTTTCTTTTATCCTTTTTATACCCCCCACCATAAGATGGGGGGTATACTAATTTCGTCATTCTGATTGTAACTTCTCGAAATATTCGTCTGAGACCTCATAAAGTATATATATTCTTGATCGTCGTGAAATTTTATGTCGATCTAGCCATGTCCGTCTGTCTGTCCGTCCGTCCGTCTGTCTGTCGAAAGCACGCTAACTTCCGAACGAGTAAAGCTAGCCGCTTGAAATTTTCCACAAATACTTCTTATTAGTGTAGGTCGGTTGGTATTGTAAATGGGCCATATCGGTGCATGTTTTGATATAGCTGCCATACAAACCGATCTGGGGACTTGACTTCTTGAGCCTCTAGAGGGCGCAATTCTTATCCAATTGGAATGAAATTTTACACGACGTCTTTCGCTATTACTTCCAACAACTGTGCCAATTATGGTTCAAATCGGTCCATAACCTTATATAGCTGCCATATAAACCGATCTTGGGTCTTGAATTCTTGAGCCTCTAGAGGGCGCAATTCTTATCCGATTTGGCTGAAATTTTGCATGACGTATTTTATTACGACTTTCAACAACTGTGCCAAATAAGGTTCCAATCGGTTCATAACCTGATATAGTTGCCATATAAACCGATCTGGGATCTTGACTTCTTGAGCCTCTAGAGGTCGTAATTATTATCCGATTTGCTTGAAATTTTGTGCGACGGATCCTCTCATGACCATCAACATACGTGATTATTATGGTCTGAATCGGTCTATAGCCTGATACAGCTCCCATAGAAATCGTTCTCTCTATTTTTTTTTTTTTTCTTGAGCCCCCAAAAGGCGCAATTCTTATTCGAATTGGCTGACATTTAACACAGATCTCTAATATATAATTTAATTGTGGTCCGAACCGGACCATATCTTGATATCGCTCTAATAGCAGATCAAATCTTTTCTTTTATCCTTTTTTTTGCCTAAGAAGAAATGCCGGGAAAATGTGTGCTCTGTTAAGAAAGTTCATCTTCTAATTTTTGGCTCAATACTAAACATAATTTCCCACGAAGATTCCATTAAGGAACAGGGGATACTCTTCTCACATCAAGGAGTGCAGTACGATTAAAGTTTAAGCTCAACGACAAGGGGCCTCCATTTTTATGGGGAGTCCGAACGACGTGCCGAATAGCGACACCGACGTGCCGAATAGCGACACCGAATAGCGACACTATGGCATGATACCTTACAAATGTAGCCAGCATTAGTAAGACGATAACCACCGCTGAAAGAAGCATTGCAAGAGCAACCAATGCATCCAGAACAAATAAAATCGTGCTAAGTTCGGCCGTGCCGAATCTTATATACCCTCCACTATGGATTGCATTTGTCGAGTTATTTTCCCGGTATCTCTTTTAAGGCAAACGTATGATAAAAGGAAACAATTGCTATGATATTGGAGCCATAATATCAAGTTATCGTCTGATTCGGACCATAATCATACTGAATGTTAGAGATCATAGTAGAAGTGGTTGTTAAAATTTCAGCCAATCCGAATAAAAGTAAAATAGGGAGATCGATTTATATGGGAGCTGTATCAGGCTATTGACCGATTCAGACTATAATTAAAACATATGTTGAAGTTTATGAAAGAAGTCGTTGTACAAAATTTCAGCCAAACTGGATAATAATTGCGATCTTTAGAAGCTCAAGAAGTCAAGATCTCAGATCGGTTTATATGACAGCTATATCAGGTTATAGACCGATTTAAACCAGTTGCAGTTGCATTTTTTGCTACTTTTATCGATTATTCAGCCATGAAATTGGGTTTATTTCACATACCATATATTGACACACCTCCCTAATATACCATAAATGTATCAACTAGTATGCAATGAATGTTCCTATATACACATCCTTTACAAGTCTTAACTATCACTGGAACACGTGCTATCATACTCTTACAAAACTGGACAAGAAGATCCCCCCAAGAATATAAAGAAGATGAAGTAGAATACACATACGGTAAGACAAGACATATTCGTCAAGCTTTTCGGTTTTTGATTAATGTCTTGCTGTTGGCAACTGCTGTTGTCATTCAAAGTTGATTGCTTGTGTCCAGACATTATTCCCGAAGCAGCTGCAGCAGCAGCAACAACCAACTGGAGCATCTTCTATCTATCTGCCTTCATGGTTGTCCAATTTTTTCTTATGTTTAATGACTTTCTTGTACTGAGTGACTGATAAATTGGCATCTCTCAGCATGTATGTTAGTATGAAAACCAGGGTAGACATATGCACAACTATTTGTAGTCATATAAGGAAATAATGGAAAAAATTAATGAATTCCCTCTCTTATCGTTTTTATTTTCATGTATGCTTTCGACAGGACAAAAATGCCCTTTGGAAATCTACCAATTCAGGTGCTATACATGTTTTTAGATGGAAATTTATTTTGTAAGTTTTCCAATGTATGATAGCAACGGAGGAACCTCAAAACAATTTAAATTATCTCCTCTTGGAATTTTTCTTTAGGAGAAGGGGTGGAATATTGGCTTCCATCCAATTGAGAGATTTGCCCGGTAGCTGAGTTAGTAGCGTACTCGGGAGTGGTGGGTATGGGGTTGGTGGGTTTTGGGGGTGGTGGATTTGGGGGTGGTGGATTTGGGGGTGGTGGATTTGGGGGTGGTGGATTTGGGGGTGGTGGATTTGGGGGTGGTGGATTTGGGGGTGGTGGATTTGGGGGTGGTGCGTTTTGCGGGTTGTATCTTTGGGGTGGTGGGTTTGTTGTGGTGGGTTTCGTTGTGGTGGGTTTTGGGGTGGTGGATTTGGTGGTGGTGTTTTCGATTCCCACCAAATGCTTCGGTTAAACGCTTCTGTTGAATCACATTGCACTAAAATTGTCTAACTGAGACTTTTTTCAAACAGCCACTCTTACCTAACATGAAATTCACGTAGCTCCTAGGCTTTTTCTTTAGGGGAGAAGGGGTGGAATATTGGCTTCCATCCAATTGAGAGACCTTTAAATATAAAGGGGATAACGTTATGTCTAGTTAAGGAAGGAAATAGGGATTTTTCCAATTTCCTAATGCCAAGAAATATTCACATAGGTTTGCCCGGTAGCTGAGTTGGTAGCGTACTCGGGAGTGGTGGGTATGGGGGTGGTGGATTTGGGGGTGGTGGATTTGGGGGTGGTGGTCTTTTGGGTTTGGTATCTTTGGGGGTGGTGAGTTTGGGAGTGGTGGGTTTGGGTGTGGTGGGTTTGGGTGTGGTGGGTTTGGGTGTGGTAAGCTTGTGTGTTTGTTGTGGTGGGTTTGGGGGTGGTGGGTTTGGTGGTGGTGTTTTCGATTCCCACCAAATGCTTTGATTAAACGCTGATGTTGAATCACATTGCACTAAAATGGTCTGAGACTTTTTCAAACAGCCACTCTTACCTAACTTGAAATTCACGTAGTTTCTAGGCTTTTTCTTTAGGGGAGGAGGAGGAATGATAGCTTCCACTCAAATGAGCGACCTTTAAATACAAAAGGGCCAACGTTATGTCTAGTTAAGGAAGGAAATGGGGTTTTTCCAATTTCCTACTGCAAAGAAATATTCAGATAGGGCTCCCAGGTAGCCGAGTTGTATTGGGTGTGGTGGACTTGGAAGTGGTGGGTTTGTGGGTGGTGGGTTTGTGGGTGGTGGGTTTGTGGGTGGTGGGTTTGTGGGTGGTGGGTTTGTGGGTGGTGGGTTTGTGGGTGGTGGGTTTGTGGGTGGTGGGTTTGTGGGTGGTGGGTTTGTGGGTGGTGGGTTTGTGGGTGGTGGGTTTGTGGGTGGTGGGTTTGTGGGTGGTGGGTTTGTGGGTGGTGGGTTTGTGGGTGGTGGGTTTGTGGGTGGTGGGTTTGTGGGTGGTGGGTTTGTGGGTGGTGGGTTTGTGGGTGCTTCGATTAAACGCTGCTATTGAATCTCATTGCACTAAAATTGTCTAACTGAGACTTTTTTTCAAACAGCCACTCTTACCGAACTTGATATTCACGTAGTTCCTAGTCTTTTTCTTTAGGGGAGGATGAGGAATAATAGCTTCCACCCAATTGAGCGACCTTAAATACAAAAGGGACTACGTTATGTTTAGTTAAGGAAGGAAATAGAGATCATTCCAAATCTTCAAATCCTAATGCAAAGCAATATTCACATAGGGCTCTCCGGTTGCCGAGTTGGTAGCGTATTTACAAGACCAGTTTGTGGGTGGTGGGTTCAATTCCCACCAAATACTTAGGTTAAATTCTACCTTTGAATCACATTGCCTTCAAAATGTCAAAGTGAGTCTGTTTTCAAACTGCCACTCTTACCTAACTTAATATGCACATAGTTTCCAATAAGTGGGCGGGCAACAGTTTAGTGCAACATATTTTTTTTAATATTAAATTACAATGGCATCAACTCATTTGCGTCCTTCTCCATGCCCTGTAATATGTTCAACACATCACTTAGTGTTACCATGTTCTGTGTTCATGTTATATTAGATATGCTTTTACAAAATGGCTATTTATTGCTTAGCATACTTCAGTTGTTCCCTTGTGAACATTATTCTAAATTATCTTCAATAAATTGTGGTCTTATTTATGGGTTACAAGGGTTCCAATTAAAATGCTGTGGGAAATGAAAATGGTTGAGGAAATGGAAAAGAAGGAATAAAACATTAACTTAAATACCATGATAAATGATAATGTTGGTTACGCTTTGCATACCGATAGAGGAATATGAATTGAGAGATTAATATGAAATGTAAGGATTTCAAAATTAATTTGAATAGTTTACATAACTAAGAAACTAGCCGAACTGGGCCCGCTCCGCTGAGCCTTCTTCAACTCTCTAATATCTTTTTAGGATGGGGACACTTCGCTCTGAATGCGGATATCGAATTCGTGCCATTGTAGCCTTTGACGCTGAACGCGTTCGAATCCTGGTGAGAACATCGGACAAAGCGGTGTTTATCGCCTCTTAATGTTGGCGACATTTGCGAGGTACAATGACATGCATGGTGATTTAAAAATTTTCCCCAAAGAGATGTCGCACTGCGGAACGCCGTTCGGACTCGGCTATAAAAAAGTTCCCTTATCATTGAGTTTGAACTTGAAACGGAAAGCACTCATTGATGTTTGAGAATTTGCCACTTCTCGGTTCCTGGTGGTGGGATGGCACCTCAGACATTTCGACTCAAATACGGATATCAAATTCGTGCTGTATTTCCAAATCCCCTTTAATTTGAGCCCCATATTGCCATGGCCGGTCAATATAAACCGTTTGGAGGTTGTTTTGGGGCTGGGGCGGCCACCGGCACTTTACACTGAAACAGATATCAAATTCGTTCTTTATTCCCAACGGAAATGAAGATCAGAGTAGAGGGTGTTTTGGGTGTACCCACAAAACACTTGGCTCCAAAATTGGATATCAAACTCTTTTTTGTTCTCTTGAATACCTTTCATTCGAGTCCCATATTGTCATAAAGGGTCAAATAACCCGTTTGAAGTATCTTTAGGAGTAAAAGCGCCACCTAGACTTGAACGCAAATTTTAATGTCATATTCGTAATCTACTCCCTAATACCTTTCATTTGAGTCCCATATAGACATGGACGACTCATATGCCCATTTGTGAGTATTTGAGGGTGGGCGACCTCCCATTACTTGGACCTAACGTTTTATGCCATATTTGTAATCTACTGCCTAATACTTTTCACTAGAGTCCCATATTGATATGAACTTCGAATATATCTGTTTAGAGGAGTTTTGGGATTGGGAGGGGGCCCGCTGGTTACTTGGACCCAAATTTTAATACCATATTCGTTTTCTGATCTTCAATACCTTTCATTTGATATCCTTATTGTGCCCAACGGACCACCTTCGGATATGGGTGGAGTTTTTGGGGTAAGGGGGAGGGTCCGCCTTCACCCTATATCTAGAAATTATATAGCCCATGTTTCCTTTCAGATAAAAGTACACAATCTATGAAAATTTTAAGAAAATCGGTTCAGCCAAGTATCATATAGTCATAATGGTTGTAATGGCGTTTTTGAGGGTTGGCGTGACCCCTTATCCTTCGATCTGATTTTCTACGTCAGATTCGAAATCTTCTACCGAATACCTTTCATTTGAGCCCCATATTGAAATGAACGTCCAATATGTCCGTTTGGGGGAATTGTGGGGTTCGGGCGGGCCGATGGGTACTTAGACTCAAATTTTCCTACCATATTCGTATTTTACTCTTCAATACCTTTCATTTCATACCTATATTGCCCCGATGGGTCCAATTTTGATCTTGGGTTGTGTTTTTGGCATAAGGGGGAGGGTCCGACCCCCCTCCCTATACCGAAAAATTATATAACCTATGTTCCTTCCAGACCAACCTACACAGCATGCGAAAATTTCATGAAAATCGGTTCTGCCGTTTTTCAGTCTATACGGAACAAACGAACTGAGTCCTTAATATCCGTGATTGGCTAATGTGCCCATTTTGGGGCGTTTTTGTGGGGGTAGGGTGACCTATACTTCTACATGAATTTGTATGCCAAATTCGTTATCTGCTCCAGCATACTCTTCATTTGATACCCATATTGTCATGATCGTCAAATAAACCTATTTTAAGGAATTTTGGTGCTGGGGCGGCCCCCCAGTTACCTGGATCCAACTCTTATTATGAAATTCGTTTTCTACTCTTGAATACCTTTCATTTGAATCCCATATTGTCCCGATCGGTCCACTTTTATTTTTGAGTAGTAATTTTGGGGTGAGGGGAAGGGTCCACCCCCTCTCAATATCAAAAAATTATTTAGCCTATGTTTCCTTGCAGACCAACCTACACAATCTGTGGGTCTTTACGGAACAAACAAACATACAAACAAACTTGGTTGTGAAAATAAGTATTTATACCCTATACCAACGGTGTGGTACGTTGTATTATAACTTTGTGCATATGTTTGCAACGCTGAGAAAGAAAAGAGCTAGACCCATTGATAAGTTTACCGATCGATTTAGAATCACTTCCTGATTCGATTTAGCAATGTCCGTCTGACTCTCCATGTATTCTTGTGATCAAGTTACAGGTCGCATTTGTTGTTGGATTTTCGAAAAGTAATGCACTTTCTTGGTCCAAGGACGTACGCTGTTGATTTTGAACAAAATCGGTTCAGATTTAGATATAGCTCCCATATATATGGACCGATATGGAGTTTTTTTTTACCAAAGTTGGCATGGGGTGTTTTATCCTACGTCTTCATATGTGTGTAAAATTTTATAAAAATCGGTTCAGATTTAGATATACCTCCCATATATATCTTTCAACCGATTTGGACTTTGAAGGCTGTAGTAGGCACAATTTACACCAGATTTTTACAAAATGTAGCGTGAGTTGTTTTATTTAAAGTCTCAATGCGAGCGCAAAATTTCATATAAATCGGTCTAGATCAAGACATAGCTCCCATATATATCTTTTGTCCGATATGGTCTTGAAGGCTGTAGAAGCCACTATTTTAGTCCGATTTTAACAATATGTAGTACGAGGTGTTTTATTTGATGTCTTATTACGTGTGCAAAATTTCATAAAATTCGTTTTAGATTTAAACATAGGTCCCCGATATATATTTCATCCGAAATAGACTTTAGCCTGCAGAAACCACAATTTTCGTCCGATTTTGCATGAGGCGTTTATTTGACTTTCCAATATGTGTGCAAAATTTCATTAGATATAGCTCCAATGTATTTATTTTATCCGATATCTACTTTTAAGGTAGTAAAAGCCAGAATTTTGGTCACATCTCTACAATATAGGGCGTGAGATGTTCTTTTTGACGTCCCAGTATGTGTCATCAAAATTGGCACAGGTTCCGATATAACTCAAATATAATCTTTTATTCGATATGGCCTTTTAAGGAGGTGGAAATTTGATATTTCAATTTCAATAGGTATCCAAATTAAAGTCTTACTAGATTTCGAGATAAGTTCTACATATAACAAATACTACTTACACCAAGTGGTGTAGGGCTCCACCCGACTTTTGCCTTTCCTTACCGGTTTTTAAATATTATAGAAGGCTTAAATAGGAGGCTTAAATACTTCTGAAATGTACATAATAACTTTATTTGTCTTTCGTATTTGTTATAAACTTTCAAATGCATGACTTATAGTATCATATCAGACTTAAAAGCCCATAGTTCCTTCCGGAATCATCACACTCTACCCACGATATTCCTTTATTCGAGCGTCATACTATCCCGGTCGACCCACATGTATCTTTAAGGATTTTTAGAGCCCCACAGGCACTTGGATTCAGATTCGTACTCTACTGTCTACTCTATATTTAGGTTGAATGGTTAACTCTTCATGAGATGTGAGTTGACTCAGAGGCCAACCCGGTCCATTATGATACGTGTAACCTAGAGAAAACAAGTAAAAATGTACGAAGGTCGGCCAGGCCGCATCTGGTGATTCAATGACCATAGATTCTGAGCAGTAGTTGTTAGTTTTAAGAATCGTTATCCTTATTTACTTACCTTTCACATGGGCTCTGGCACTTAATCTACAAGTCCCTCTGCGGTCCAATAGAACTTTGCCTATTGCATATGCTAGTTGATCACGTGGCGCCTAGTCTAAAACTACCTCTGCGTACCAATAGAACACTGGTAATGGACGGCTACCTTGTGATTATGTTTACCTCACTGTCATGTGTTGTTTATGGAAATCACTGTTTATATGTTATTGCGTAGTCATGTATGCATTACTCACATTACTGGCTGAAGTACTAACTATCTGTAGCCGGTACTATGGACTAACTAACTGACCCGCCACATTCCAGAAATTGGTGCGTACCCGCTCTCTTCCGGTTTTAATGACAATTTATCTTCGACGCCCAGACGAAACGAATGAAGCATCCAGGGTTATGTCCGTCTACATCTACTCTCAAATATAATTTACTTGAACCCCATATTGCCAATGGCCTCAAAATTAGATATCAAATCCGTTTTCAAATACCTTTCATTGAAACCCCCTATTGCAAAAGTCAGTATATATGTCCGGTTTGGGGTATGGGCCCTAGAAACTATCAATATCAAGCTCCACTCTCCTTAAGACTCAAATTGTTATGGTGGGCAAATACGTCTTATTTTGGGGTTCGGTTGTAAATTTGTCCTCTTTTGGGGTTATTTTTGAAAGCAAATTAAACTATCAATAGTGTGCCAGCTGTACCTCAGTCGCCTACACAACATTATTAATCATTATTATCATAAACCTATGAGGGAATACGTTCTTCCGATTTACCTTCACGGCCCTAATAGCAGGATCTGTGAAAGTCCTTACAATTGCCCCCTGTTCTGGGCCTAATGCTAGGTGCAAAGTCTTTCCATTTGCGGTCTTGTTCTCGTGTGTAGCATTTGTTGCAGTTTCCATAATTTCGTTCGTGTTGGTATTCGTTCGCATTTGTTCCACAACAGCTGATTTTATTATAGACTAGCTGAACCGGGCCTGCTCCGCTGCGCAGTCTTTTACTTTATGTGGTACAAAATTATCCTTTGAATATTTATTTTCGACGATTTAAGAGCTTTTAGCGAAAAACCATGCTACGAAAATAGAATATGCATATCGCTTGACTAACAGTATAGCAATATATTGTAAGTGTCTTTATCGGAATCCCATATGATTTTTATTGGACCACAAATTAGCTCGGAGGGTTTAATGTCATTTAAGTTTGGATGTTAGATGAACCCCATTCGATTTAGGGGTGTTTTCGGGGGTGAGGTGGTCCCCCAGACACTTGGCCCTGAATAGAATATCAGCATCACGATCATCTCTCAAATACCATTTATTCAAACACCATGCTGTCATTGGTTTAAGAAGAGTTTATAGGATGGGGCGTGCTCCAAACCCTTGGTCACAAAATTTGCTACCAAAATCGGTTTCTAATCTAAAATACCTTTCATTTGAGCCACATATTGGTATGGTCGCGAAATTCTTACCCTTTGGGGGTGTTTTGGAGAAGGGTCGGTGCCCCAATTACATGGTCTCATATTTGGATATTCGTATTCTACTCCCAAATATCTTTGTTTGAGAGCCATATTGCGATGGTTAAAAAAAATATGCTATTTGTGAGGCATTTTGGGAAAGGTGGGTATCAATTTCGTGCTCTACTCCCCAATTCAATTTAATTCAATTAAGCCCCATATTGCAATGGTCAGAAAATAAGTCCTATTTGGGTGGTGTTTTGGGGAAGGGGTGGACCCCTTGGTCCGACACCCTTTCATTTGAGTCCCCTATTGTCGTGATTGGTCTATATATATATATATATATTTGGTAGACTTGAGGTGAGGTATCCGAAATTTGGATACAAAATTTTTGTTTTTAGGCTACTATAAGAGATCACACAAAATTTCGCTTAAATCGCATCACCCATCTCCGAGATCTGGCGTTTCTGAAAATTAGGCCACCCGCCATACGACCAAAATATGGTAAAAATAGGACTGTATTTCGATATAGCTGTCATATGACCGATGTGCCGGTTAAGGATCTGAAGCTCATAAGAGCTTTATTTATTAGCCGATTTTGTTGAATTTATGTGCATATATTATCCAAGTTTTATCGGATTGTGACGAAAGGAGGTTCATATATACACCCGAGGTGGTGGGTATTCAAAGTTCGGCCCGGCCATACTTAATGACTTTTTACTTGTTATATATAAGAAGAAGATTCGTACTTTTTAACTTGAAACTTATGCTTGCGCATTAATCCTTTGTCACAGATCAACAAAGTGGATAGTTCTAGACCATCCACCTTCTTTATATGCCAAAGCCAATGTATATAGCCCTCCTCCTGCAGCTGTTCCTCCGTTTTATGTCCTTTTCCGTTATAGTCTTGCGAGATGCTCGCCTCTCCTTTAAAAGTTTAATATTTTGATTAACCACCTCTTAAGACTGTTCGATGATTTCGTTGGAATTTGAACCCAGGCGTTCAGCGTCAAGGGCGGACATGCTAAACCCTAAGCTACGGGAGCCTCTTCTTCTAGGAATTGGTGTCGCTGGGAAACCTGCTCTTCAATCTCTGTTCTTAAAAGAACATTCTTATCATTGAGCTGCAACTTGCTTCACAGCACTTACTGAAGATTAGTTTCTCTACCTTAAGGGGATGTTTGCGAACCAATTTTCATGCACATTTGAGACAACATAAGAATGCTTCATTTGCATAAAGCTTTATTTAACCTAAACAAGGTGAATAAGCACAAATATTAAATGCAATCAAGCATAAACTATAAACTCTTTCCATTTAGTTCCAAGAATATTTTCATATATTAAAAGTAAATTATTGCAAGTCTCGGCTATCATTTGCCAGATTGTATGAATGCACACAAGACGGCTGACAAAAATCCTCCATCACACACTTTAGCATATAAACTTTTGCTTAAAAGGATTTTTGGCAACATCAGATCAGCAACAACAACCAACAGCAGATACTTTGTACGAGTGTATGCAGTAAATCTAGGCAACAAACGATGTCGGTTGAAATGTCGAAAACTTTAAAACATATCTCGAACAAAAGCATATCCCTGTGCTGTATAAACACACATTGCCATGCTTGTTGTGCATTTATAGTTGAAACTTTACTTTGCTGCACTTCACATGCAGATGTCATATATGCTGCAGATCCTCTTCATCCTCGTCTTTTGTATCTTGGCTTAAGTTTCGACACAAGAAACACTAAAATGTTACTTGTACAAGTACTTCCACATGGTCATATACACACATACATATAATTTAAAATAAATTGTATGGTGGGGCTTGGAATTAAAAACATTACTTTTTGGCAGATATGTAGCATAGTGATTATAGTTTTTAGGAGGATGGGACAAAAAATTACTAGTGAAAATGCCATAAAGTTTAATTATATACAACATTCGCTGAAGATCCAGATAATGTTGTATCACATTAAATAAGGATGTACTTTTAGTGATGGAAAGTTTTTGATTTTGGATAAAAATCCAGATAAAAATCCAGACGTATCAATGAGTGCTGTCCGATTCAAGTTGTAAGCTTAATAATCAGGAACCTCCATTTTATAGTCCGAATGATATGCCGCAGGGCAACACCTATTTGGTGTAACCACACAAATTCCAGTAGCAATTGAAGGTGATAACTACCGCTAAAAATTTTTTTTGGATGTTACTACCAGAATCTATAACATAAGATAAACGTATTATAAACTTACACCAAGGCTCGGTCTATATGGCAGCTATATTGAAGTATGCTCCGATATGGTCCATCTATGAAGCAGATGCCTAGGGTCTTTATGCTTATCAGTGTTACAAATTACAGATATTACATAATGAGATCGTCATTCATGAGCATCCAATCCATTAGTTAGGAGACCGGTCTAAAGGTGGGCTATATGAGAATATTATCCCATTTTACTCGTAAGAGTGGCGCCCGAGCAGGGACCTTGAGAAGAAAGTAAACTACTTTTGTAACATAACCACAAGTTTTTGTAACATAAAGACAGAACTAAAGTTACGCTGTATTATTCATGGGAGTAAAGCTAACTCAAGTCCTTTTTTTGATATAGCTGCCATATAAACCGATCTTGGGTCTTGACTTCTTGAGCCTCTAGAGGGTGCAATTCTTAACCGATTTGAATGGAATTTTGCACAAAGTGTTTGGCTATGACTTCCAACAAATGTGCCAAGTATGGTTTAAATCGGTCCATGTTTTGATATAGCTGCCATATAATCCGATCTGGAGTCTTAACTTCGTGAGCCTCTAGAAGGCGCAATTCTTATCCGATTGGAATGGAATTTTCCGCGCAGTGTTTTGCTATCATATCCAACAACTGTGCCAAGTATGGTTCAAATCGGTTCATAACCTGATATAGCTGCCATATAAACCGATCTTGGATCTTGACTTCTTGAGCCTCTAGAGGGCGCAATTCTTATCCGATTAGAATGGAATTTCGCACGACATGTTTTGCTATGACTTCCAACAAATTTGCCAAGTATGGTTCAAATCGGTCAATAACATGATATAGCTGCCACATAAAAACCTGATATAGCTGCCATATAAACCGATCTTGGATCTTGACTTCTTGAGCCTCTAGAGGCCGCAATTCTTATCCGATTAGAATGGAATTTTGCACGAAGTGTTTTGCTATGACTTCCAGCAAATGTGCCAAGTATGGTTCAAATCAGTCTATGTTTTAATTTAGCTGCCGTATAAACTGATCTTGGGTCTTGACTTCTTAAGCCTCTAGAGGGAACAGTTCTTATCCGATTGGAATGGAATTTTGCGCGACGTGTTTTATTATGATATCCAACAACTGTGCCAAGTATGATTGAAATCGGTCAATAACCTGATATAGCTGCCATATAAACCGATCTTGGGTCTTGACTTTTTGAGTCTCTAGAGTACGCAATCCTTATCCGATTGGAATGGAATTTTGCACAAAGTGTTTTGCTATGACTTCCAACATCTGTCCTTAATTGGGTTCAAATCGGTCAATAACCTGATATAGTTGCCATATAAACCGATCTTATCCGATTGGTCTGAAATTTTGTACGACGGATTCTCTCATGACCATCAACATACGTGTTTTTTATGGTCTGAATCGGTCTATAGCCAGATACAGCTCCCATATAAATCGAACTCTCTATTTTACTTCTTGAGCCCCCAAAGGGCGCAATTCTTATTCGAATTGGCTTACATTTTACACAAGTCTCCAACATATAATTTAATTGTGGTCCGAACCGGACCATATCTTGAAATCGCTCTAATAGCAGAGAAAATCATTTCTTTTATTCTTTTTTTGCCTAAGAGCAGATGGCGGGAAAAGAATTCGACAAATGCGATCCATGGTGGAGGGTATATAAGATTCGGCCAGGCTGAACTTAGCAAGCTTTTACTTGTTTCTGATGTTTTTGGTAGGATACCAACCGAACTTCTTTGGGGTACATTACCCATGTCTTATTGATAGTTTGGTGGAGACGGTCCTTCACGACGTGTACAATAGGGTGATACGTGTCTCCGACTGAAGTAATACGCCATTTCGGTCTTCCTGGATACCGAGGAGGCATTGAACAACATGTAGATAAGGTTGATAGTTATCTCCCTGTACCGCACGGGGTCCAAACAAAATAGACACATAGGTACGATATGTATTATGCGCCAAGATTATCACTGTTAAGAGGCGGTTGACAAGGGGGAATGCTCTCGCCTATACTCTGGGACCTCGTGTTAACTGAAGTCCTATTGCATTTCAATAAGGATGGCATAAAATTAGTAAAATAGGCAGATGTGCTCCTGAGGGGAATTTCTGTGGACTATTAGCGTGATGAGACTATGGAAAGTTCGCCGAGGAGGCTATTGACATGCGCTATGATAAATGGTTTTAGGCAAACTCCAAGAAAGACATAGCTGTTGCTTTTCCCTTTTAGATACAAGATACCGTATTTAAGCATTCCATCTGGGAACGGAATCACTATGCAGTTGTTGAAAGAGGCAGAATAAGGCCTAGTCCTGCATTCGAAACGTAGAAAAGAAGCGGAAAGGAACTGTGTACCTCCCACTCCTGCAGACGGATGTTCGTTAGGAAGTTAATAGCCAACCTGAAGTAGTTTTATTGCATATGCGCCGCCATGTTGAAACTAACGCTGACATATGGTATGGTGGAAAACAAGGCTTGTATCAGGGATTTCGAAACGGCCCAGCAACTGGCCTGAGTCGATTTCACGATCAAGTTTTCTGAATTGTCGCTCAGGACTGTAACTCAGGCGTTCAGCGTCTTTTCTCTGTACCAAGGCAGCCCTGAAACAGTGCCAAACGAAAAGGGTAATATTTTGTGTGTGTACCTCCCACCCCTGCAGGCGGATATTCGTTAGGAAGTTAAGAGCCAACCTGAAGTAGTTTTATTGCATATGCGCCGCCATGTTGAAACTAACGCTGACATATGGTATGGTGGAAAGCAATAATTAGCAGGGCTTGTATCAGGGATTTCGAAAAGGCCCAACCTCTGGCCTGAGTCGATTTCAAATTTTCTGAATTGTAGCTCAGGGCTATAACTCAGGCGTCTTTTCTTTGTACCAAAACGGCCCCGAAATGGTGCCAAACGAAAAGCCCGCTTTAATTCTTCCGGGAGACATTAAAGGGTGAAATTTTGCAATTCTATCAACAGAACAACACATGTTTCTCATAGCCTAACATATGCTTAGACAACAAGTTTGTTCCACCTTTAAGGTTCCTTTTCGCTTTTCCTCCCTATAGCCGGCCAACATACTATCGATGTCTTTGTTAAACTCTTGTTTAGCCAGAGAATCATTTTGAGAGTAAGTACTCATATCTGAGCACAAACATTTCTGCATAATGGCCAACATCTGTGAACCTTATCTGAAAAAGCTTCTAACTAAACTAAACTATCCTGGACAGGAAATTTAACTTTAAGTAAGATATTAAAGTTCAATTTCCTGTTCAGGACAGCTTAAATAATTTTTTGTCTAAAAATCATTTGCTCAAAAAACGTAGGCAATCTTGTTGAACTATCATTGCCTTTTTAGTGAACAAGAACATCTCTACCTTCTTATGTGTAATGTTGAGAACCCTAGATTTAATCAAGTCATTTGCCATTCCCAAAATCCTCTCGGACACCTTGTAGATAACATTCAGATCCCTTTCCCTAAAATTACAAAGATGTAGTCTGAAAATATGACCTATCTGCCAAAAATCCTGCGGGATAAAATCGCATAAAAAAGTTAGTACAAAATATGCCATTTGAGAACGGTCCTTGAAAGACTCAGAACATTGTTGATACTACAGTAACAACAGACCAAGGCCTCTAGTGGGAATCGAATCCCCGACTCCCGCACTGTACCAACTCGGCTACCGGGGCGCCTTCCAGACAGAGATAAGGCAAGGTCTACCTCTCTTCCTTTTGGGTGTAACAAACAAATTCACAAAGTTATTATTACCCTTTACCACAGTGGGGGTGTAGGGTATAAAAAATAATTATCCCCAGGAAATAATATTGACATTTGTCCTTATTTCGACTTTTGGCAACTTCAACATAAATGTTCAACCTATTTAGGTGAGTCCTCTGCGAAGATTTTAAGCGGTTCAACCAAACCACAACAACAAAATTCCTACACTCCTCATATTTATGCATGAGATAATAATCGACTTCATCCATATCCTCATACACAACATGCCATACTTTATTAATTTTACGAAATTAATGAGATGCCAATGTATACTCATACAAATAGTCATGCCTAATTGCGTTTAAAGTTTCGACATAAATTCCTATTCGATAAGATGAGATGAATTTTCAAACTTATCCATAATTACATAAAGGTTGCTGCATTTATCTACAACAGCAACATGGGGCATATACTGTATTCCCTTGCAAGCAGCTTCATTAAAAATTAATTTTAACCTAAATAGCAGTCGAAGCTCCATCTTCAGTTGCATATCAAATTCCCAATATGTAGAACAATACAGCAATAATAATAACAACAAGAACAACTTCAGTTTTGAGGTATATGTCTATGCTGCAAAGCAGCGAAGATAACATGTGAGTACTAGTGTAAGTGTGTACAAGTGGTAGTGTGTACAAGTGGTAGTGTGTACGAATGGTAGTGTTTACAAGTGGTAGTGTGTGTTTCTTAGGAAACCCTAACTAAGCATCTGCTAATTTGTGTTATATGTGGAAGATTTTAGATTGTAAGAAACACTAAAACATATTTGGGAAACGAAAGGCGCCATAGCAACATTGATTTTATAAAAATGTTTTTTAAGAAACACTAACACATTGGCGCAGAGAGTAGACATTGCGCTTGAAAAAGATGTAATTCATTATTTTACCAGTTTCCAATATATGAAAATAAAAGAAAATAAGCAAAAGCGTCTAAAGTTCGGCTTGGCTAAATCATAAGCCTATGGACAGAATTTGACGAGTTCATTTTTTAACAAAGGCCAATGAGAGAGAGAATATCCACCACCGAAGGAAAGGGGGAATATTCATTTTTTCATTCCGTTACAACACATGGTTACGTCGATTTCCGCATATATCGATTTTTATCCATATCCATATCATATCCTCCACCATAGGATGGGGGTATACTAGTTTCGTCATTCTGTTTGTAACAGCTCGAAATATGCGTCTAAGACACCATTGAATATATATTCTTGATCGTCGTGACAGTTTAAGTCGAACTAGCCTTGTCCGTCCGCCTGTCCGTCCGGCCGTCTGTCTGTCGAAAGCAGGCTAACTTTTGTAGGAGTAAAGCTAGCCGCTTGAAATTTTGCACAAATATTGGGTTGCCCAAAAAGTAATAGCGGATTTTTCATATAGTCGGCGTTGACAAATTTTTTCACAGCTTGTGACTCTGTAATTGCATTCTTTTTACCGTCAGTGATCAGCTGTTACTTTTAGCTTGCTTTAGAAAAAAAGTGTAAAAAAGTATATTTGATTAAAGTTCATTCTAAGTTTTATTAAAAATGCATTTACTTTCTTTTAAAAAATCCGCAATTACTTTTTGGGCAACCCAATACTTCTTATTGGTGTAGCTCGGTTGGGATTGTAAATGGGCCAAACCGGTTCATGTTTTGATATAGCTGCCATATAAACAGATCTTGGGTCTTGACTTCTTGAGCCTCTAGAGGGCGCAAAAATCGTCCGATTTAACTGAAATTTTGCACGTAGTGTTTTGATATCACTTCTAAAAACTGTGCTAAGAATGGATCAAATCGGTCCATAAACTGGTATAGGTGCCATATAAACAGATCTAGAGTTTTGACTTCGTGGGCTTTAAGAAGGCGGAATTCTTATTTTGAAATTTTGCACAAATATTTCTTATTGAAGTAGGTCGGTTGGGATTGTAAATGGGCCAAATCGGTACATGTTTTGATATAGCTGCCATATAAACCGATCTTGGGTCTTGAGTCTTTAGAGGGCGCAATTCTCATCCAATTTGACTGAAACTTTGCACATAGGGTTTTGATATTATTTCCAACATATGTGCGAAGTATGGCTCAAATCGGTCCATAACCTGATATAGCTGCTATATAAACCGATCTTGGGTCTCGATTTCTTGAGCATTAATAAGGCGCAATTTTCATCCAATTTGACTGAAACTTTGCACATAGTGTTTTGATATCACTTCCAACAACTGTACGAAGTATGATTCAAATCGGTCCATAACCTGATATAGCTGCTATATAAATCGATCTTGGGTCTTGATTTCTTGAGCATTTAGAAGGCGCAATTTCCATCCGATTTGGCTGTAATTTTGCACGTGGTGTTTTGGTATCACTTCCAACATTTATGCTTAGTATGGTCCAAATCGGTCCATACCCTGATATAGCTGCCATATAAACCGATCCGGGATCTTGAGCCTCTAGAGACCGCAATTCTCATCCGATTTGGCACAGATTTTCTTTTTTGCTTCATGAGCCCCGAATCGGACTATAACTTGATATAATAGCTCCTCCTCCTCCATCCATATTCGTTATTCTTTGTTTGCCTAAAAAGAGATACTACGCAAAGAACTCGACAGATGCGATCCATGGTGGAGGGTATATAAAATTCGGCCCGGTTGAACTTAGTTCGCTCTTACTTGTTGATCTATATTATATTGCAAAATGCAAATTTTGCCCATGAACATTCCAATAAGGAACCGGGGCATACTTCTCACATATCAATGAGTGCAGTCCGATTCAAGTTTAAGCTCACTGATAAGGGGCGACACCTCTTTGGAGAGAAGTTTTACATGGCTTATTACCTCACAAATGTTGCCAGCATTAGGAGGGGAAAACCACCGCTGAAAATTTTTTTCTGATGGTCTCGCCAGGATTCGACGAGACGGGTTCACAAGGGAGCTTTTTTAGGTTATAGACTGATTTGGATTGTACTTGGCACAGTTATTGGAAGTCGTAACAGAACACCGCATACAAAATTGCAGCCACATCGGACAAAACTTGCGGCTTGAAAGGACTCAAGAAGTCAAATCGGGAGATCGGTTCATATTGAAGCTATATCAGCTTATAGACTGATTTGGACCTTACTAAGCACAGATGTTGGAAGTCATAACAGAAAACTATTGGGTTGCCCAAAAAGTAATTGCGGATTTTTTAAATGAAAGTAAATGCATTAGAAACAAATATACTTTTTTACACTTTTTTTCTAAAGCAAGCTAAAAGTAACAGCTGATAACTGAGAGAAGAAAGAATGCAATTACAGAGTCACAAGCTGTGAAAAAATTTGTCAATAACGACTATATGAAAAATCCGTAATTACTTTTTGGGCAACCCAATATATGCAAAATTTCAGCCCCAGCAAATATGTTCAAACTGTAAAAACTAAAGTTAAGGTTACCCAAAATCTGACGAACATATATATAGGAGCTATATTTACTTCTGAACCGATTTCGAGGATAATGTAGTAGTCGTCGAGGAATGCGTTGTGCAAAGTTTTGACAAGATTGGTCAAACAATGCGATTGCAGTGGCTTTTGGAGTGAAAAGACAGTTATATCTAAATCTGGGCCGATTTCTATAAAATTCACCAGTTATATTGAGAGTCATAAGAAAATCCTTCCTGCAAAACATACATATGAGAGCTATACCTAAATCTAAACCGATTTCGAGCAAACTCCTCAGATACTGTGGCAATCGTCAAGGAAAGCGTTGTGCAATGTTTTGGCAAGATTGGTCAATAAATATGTTTGGAGTGGCTCTAGGAGTGAAAATCGGCCGATATATATATATATGAGAGCTATATCTAAATCTGAACCGATTTCCATGAAATTCACCAATAATGTCGAGAGTCGTAAAAAAAATCCTTCCTGTCAAATTTCGAGAGAATCGGGCAACAAAAGACCATTTTATTGCATTATTACTGAAAATCGGACGAACATATATATGGGAGCTATATCCAGATCTGAACCGAGTTTTTCCAATTTCAATAGGCTTCGTCTCTAGACCGAAAAATATGTCTGTACCAAATTTTAAGAGGATCGAATGAAAACTGCGACCTGTACTTTGTACACAAATTAACATGGACAGACGGACAGACAGACGGACGGACATAGCTAAATCGAATCAGAAAGTGATTCTGAGCCGATCGGTATACTTACTCTATCTCTCATCGTTTTGGGTGTTACAAACTAATTCACTTAGTTATAATACCCTGTACCACAGTAGTGGTGTTGAGTATAACGACCATCATCAATAGTTAGTATTTGTGAAAAGTAGTAAGTGGCTAGCTATACGCGTTCGACCGCTATCGGGATTTCGACAGACGGATGGACGGTCATGGAAAGATCGAATGTTGAGACGACCAAGAACATATCTACTTTAATCAATCAACATATCTAAGAAAATCAAATTGGGAAAATATATCCTATTAGGAACCGATTTAGATCAAACTTGGTATGTTTGAAGTCATACCAAAGCGATATATGTAATTTCAGCCAAATTGGATAAGAATTGTGCCCTCTCGTGACTCTGGAAGTCAAATCGAGAGATCGGTTAACATGATAGCTAAATCAAGTTATGAACCGATTTTCACCATACTCATCACATTAGTTCGAAATCACAACAAAAAACCTCAAGCAAAGTTTCAGTCAAATTGGATGAAAATTGCACCCTCTAGAGGGTCAAGAAGTCAAGATTCAGGATCGGGTTATATGGCAATTATATCAAAACATGAACACGATATAGCCCATTTACAATCCCAACCGACCTACACTAATACGAAGTATTCATGTAAAATTTCAAGAGCCTAGCTTTATTCCTTCGGAACTTAGCATGCTTTCGAAAGACGGACGGACATGGTGAAATCGACTTAGAGTGAAATGACGAAATTAGTATAAGCCCCTTCTTAAGTCGGAGGCTATGAAAACAACGAATAAAGACAGAAATTTTCATGTAACTGTCTCTAAAAACAAAATTTTCTAAAAAGATAATTTTCTTTAAAGTCGGAATTTGTTTAAAATGATCCCTAACGTAGAAACTTTCTGTTTGTTTCTCTTTCGAGACGAGCTCAATGATCGGAGATTTTCTTTGCATATGGAAAAGGAAAGCCAGAGTTAGCAACACACACCAACCCAACCACTGTGGGACGCGTTTCGTCTTTGGTTAGAAGACTCTTCAACCATATTAAGTGTGATGGCTTCAAGAGACGTGCGTTGGTATGTTGTATTTGAATCGTATTAATATAAATTAATTAAATCTTCCTACAGACAATATATTCATGGGATTTTCTCGATGCACAAAGTTTTCGTGAAAGATTTCCATGAAATTTTAACTAAAAATAAAACAAACCGAATTTCCATGAAATTTTCCTAGAAATATTCCCTGAATCGAAATTTTAAATCAAATTTTCTCTAAAAGCAATATATGCCTGAAATTTTCTCTAAAGACAAAATTTTCAACAAATTTTCTTTATAGACAAAACAAATTAATGAACTTTTCTCATAAGACAAATTTCTATCGAATTATCTCCAAAGAAAAAATTTCCAAAAAAATTTGCCCTAAAGACAAAATTTTGAGAAATTTTCACCAAAGACCAAATTTGTATTAAAATTTCCCTAGAGAAAATTTCTATGAAACTTTCCTTTATTCCTACGTCACTGCTTGTACCCCCACTTCAATTAATGATTGAAATATTTTACAGAGTCAGCAATCCGTTTTGTTGAACATTCGGATTATTAAGCCATATAACTACTCTCCCACCCTGTTTCTCTCGGCCCATTTCTTTCATATCATCATTGTGGTTATTTTTAAGAATAAGCACATCATTTAAAAGGGTTTGTTTCCACATGCTGCTTTCAAACTATCCATAAACAAATGGTAACTAGAAAACTTCACAAAGAAACTTGCCTTGTTGTTTAAAAGTATTTTGGAATATTTTGTAAGACTCCATTGTCACATAAGTACAAATTACAATGTTATCCTTTTCACCATATCTTCATGTATGGGGGTATGATGAGTGATTCTTTCCACTTCATAAAGTTGAATACAACTCTACTTTAAAAATGAATAGACGTCCATTGTATTTGTTAAATACCAGAACATAGTTATAATCATATATCAAATGTGGGTATTCTTGGAAATAGAACATAGTGGAAGATATTCCAAATATCTTGAAAATAGAAAGACAAGGAGAACAAAGACTGCAACAACAACAAACAACAATTTATTTTACTACACCCGCATCTGCACCATCACAGACTGCTACAGCGCCATGAGCATTGACCATAAAACTAGGTTATGGGGTTTTTGTGTAGTAAATTGACTTTGAGCAAAGCATTGCCATTGTGGTCTACATAGAAGAATTCAGTTGAAAATATTTTGCCACAAGAAAATTGGAGAAATTTTAAGCATGCCAAAAATCCATTTGTCATAGTCGAATAGTTTTGCTTGGAAATTGGGTGGAATTTCTGTATGAAAGTGTGTAAGAAGGATTTGTAATTCCATTCATGTTAGGATATTTTGTTTGGCAGTTGACAACAAATTGTTAATTTAACCAGTGCGATCGCAGCATTATTTGTACACCAGTTATAGTTTAACTTCAATTAAAGTATTTGTGGAAGCTTCATGAAAAATATTTTGAGTATACCATCACCAAGATACGGTGATGTCAAAATACCTATTTCAGACACTATAAAGTATATCTATTATATAAAAATGAAATTGTTGCACTTTGTTTGTTTGGCAAAAAATTTTGAAGTCAAATAATCTGGGGGGACGCCCCATCCCAAAACCCACTCGAACGGACATGAGTACCGATTGGGACAATATGGGTATCAAATGAAAGGTATTCAAGAGTAAAGTACGAATTTGGTATACAAATTTAACTGTTAATTTTCGTGGGGGGGGGTCCCTCACCCCCAAAAAAGCCCCAAGAGGACACTTTCACTGCTTTGGGCAATATGAGTATCAAATGAAAGGTATTTAAGAGTAGAGTACGAACTTGGCATTAAAATTTTACCCTAAGTGTTACCCTAATTAAAAAGGCTATATAATTTTTTGATATCGGGAGGGGGGCGGACCCTCCCCCTTACCACAAAAGTACTACCCAAAAATAAAAGTGGAACGATCGGGACAATATGGGATTCAAATGAAAGATATTCAAGAGTAGAGTACGATTTTCATAATCTGATCTGGAATTAAATATAGGCTATATAATTATTTGATATCGGGAGGAGGGCGGACCCTCCCCTTTACCCCCAAAAATAAAAGTGGACCGATCGAAACAATATGGGATTCAAATCGAAGGTATTCAAGAGAAGAGTACGAATTGCATAATAAAAGTTGGGTTCATGTACCTGGGGGCCGCACCAGCCCCAAAACCCCTTAAAATAGGTTTATTTGATGATCAGGATAATATGGGACTCAAATGAAAGGTATTCGGGAGTACATTGCGAATATGGTCAGGAAGAATGCTTTATAATTTGTTGATATCGGAAGGGGGCGGACCCTCCACCGTTACCCCAAAAATACCTCCCAAAATCACAAGTGGACCGATAAAGACAATATGGATATCAAATAAAAGGTATTAAAGAGTAGAATACGAATATGGTATTAGAAATTGGGTCTAAGTACTCAGGAAGTTACCCTAACCCCAAAATATCTAAAAACAGACAAATTGGTCGTCCATGAAAGGTATTCGGGAGTAGATTACGAATCTGGCATACAAAATCAGACCCCCCAAAAACTCCCCAAATGGACATATGACCCATTATGACTATATGGGACTCTGTTTGTTTGTTTGTTCCGTAGAATCAAAAAAAGGAAACATAGGTTATATAATTTTTAGATATCGGATGGTGGCTGACCCTCCCCCTAACACCAAAAATGCCACCCAAATCGAAAAGTGGACTGATGGGCACAATATGGGTATCAAATGAAAGGTATTGGAGACTAGAAAATGAAAATCATATAAAATTTTGGGTCCAAGTACCCAGCGGGTCACCCCAACCCAAAAACTCACATAAACAGAAATATCCGACGTTCCTATCAATATGGGACTCAAATGAAATTTCAAATGAAATTATTAAGCAGTAGATTACAAATATGGTATAAAAAAATAGGTCCAAAATAAAATAGGTGGGATGTCGTCTCACCCCCAAATGGGCATATCCGCCGACCATGGCTATATAGGATTCAAATGAAAGATATTTGGGAGTAGATTAAAAATATGACATTAAAATTTGCGTTCAAGTCAAGGTGGCTCTTTTTCTCTTAAAAATACGTCGAATCGATTAATTGACCCATTTTGGCAATATGGGACTCAAATGAAAGGTATTTGAGAGTAGAAAACGAATTTGATATCTAATTTTAGGGGTACGCCCTAAATCACCCCTTTAACTGAACTTTTTTTCCGACTATAGCAATATGGAGCTTAAATCAACTGTATTTGGGAGTAAAGAACGAATTTGAAATCTATTTTTAGGGCAAAATGCCGGTGGCCTTCCCAGCCCCAAAACACCCTACAAAGGGTTCATACTTACCGACTACGACAAAATGGGGTTCAAAGTAAAGGGATTTGGGAGTGGACACGAATTTGATATTCACATTTGAATCGAAATGTCTCCCCTAAAAATCAATTATTATTCCGAAATTTTTTGCACTCTAACAATCACCAAAAAAAACATGGTTTCTATTGTTGGGGACGGGTGCCGCGGGGACAGCCCAAAAATAGACCAATCGCGACAATAAAGAGCCGTGTGTTTGGGCAGCTGCCCCACCCCAAAATACTTCCCTATTATACAAAATGAGATCCACATTGGCGCGAAATATCTCAAAGGCCGTACCAGCACCCACAAACAGGACTTATTTCCTGACGTAACCGTATAGGGCTCAGATAAAATAAGAGTGCGAAAAAAGGCGCAGCAGAGCGGGCCCTGTCCAGCTAGTAATAGATGTTCTAGATGAACTTTACAACGATCTAGCCATGTTCGTCTGTCCGTCCGTCTGTCGTAAGTTTTCCTGTACGTCAGTCCTTTTATCAATACGTCTGTCGATCGCGTCTGTCCTACTGTCCGTCTCTTCATCCATTTGCCCGCCCGTCTGTTCATCCATATGTCTGTCTGTCGAAAGCACGCTAACTTTCGAAGGATTAAAGCTAGCCTCTTGAAATTTTGCACGACTTCTTTCTATTAGGGTAGGTCGGTTGGTATTGTAAATGGGCCAAATCGGTCCATATTTTGATATAGCTACCATATAAACCGATTTGAGTCTTGATTTGTTGAGCCTCTAGAGGGCTTAATTGTCGTCCGATTTGACTGAAATTTTCCACATAGTGTTTTTGTATCACTTCCAACAATTGTGCAAATTATGATTCAAATCGGTTTAGAATCCGGTATAGCTGTCATATATATCGATCTTGGATCTTGACTTCTTGAGCCTGTAGAGGGCGCAATTCTCATCCGATTTGGCTGAAATTTTGCACGAGGTGTTTTATTATGACTTTCAACAATTGTGCTAAGTATGGTTGAAATCGGTCCATAACCTGATATAGCTGTCATATAAACCGATCTTGGGTCTTGACTTCTTGAGCCTCTAGAGGGCTCAATTCTCATCCGATTTGGCTGAAATTCTGCATGTGGTGTTTTGGTATCACTTCCAATGACTGCGCTAAGTATGGTTTAAATCGGTCCATGTTTTGATATAGCTGTCATATAAATCGATCTTGGATCTTGACTTCTTGAGCCTCTAGAGGGCGCAATTCTCATCCGATTTGGCTGAAATTCTGCACTAGGTGTTTTGGTATCACTTCCAATGACTGTGCTAAGTACGGCGTAAATCGTTATAGAACCTGATATAACTGCCATAAGTACGGCGTAAATCGGTATAGAACCTGATGTAGCTGCCATATAAAAAGTTCTGGGATCTTGATGTCTTGAGCCTCTAGAGGGCGCAATTCTCGACCAATTTGATTCAAATTTTGCACGTAGTGTTTTTGTATCACTTCCAACAATTGTGCAAATTATGATTCAAATCGGTTCATAATCCGGTATAGCTGTCATATAAATCGATCTTGGATCTTGACTTCTTGAGCCTCTAGAGGGCGCAATTCTCATCCGATTTGGCCGAAATTTTGCACGAGGTGTTTTATTATGACTTTCAACAATTGTGCTCAGTATGGTTGAAATCGGTCCATAACCTGATATAGCTGTCATATAAACCGATCTGGGAACTTAACTTCATGAGCCTCTAGAGGGCGCAATTATCATCCGATTTTGTACAACGGCTTCTCTCATGACTTTGTATACACATGTCTAATATGGTCTGAATCGATGAATAGCTTGATAGAGCTCCCATATAAACCTATTTCCCGATTTTGCTGCCTAAGCCCCTCCAAGGCGCAATTCTTAGCCGAATGAACTTAAATATTACACAATGACTTTTACAATGTTCAGCATTCATTTATGGTCCGAATCGAAATATAAGTTGATATAGCTCCAATAGCATAACAGTTCTTATTCAATATTCTTTAGTTTGCCTTAAAAGAGATACTGCGCATAGAACTCAACAAATGCGATCCATGGTGGAGGGTATATAAGATTCGGCCCTGCCGAACTTAGCACGCTCTTATTCTAAATTTTAGTTTTCCCAGTAATGGAGGGTGTATTTAATTATGTATCTCTTTGTATTTCAGCTTTTAAATTCCTTTTCATGTGGTGGAAACCACAACATAAAACTCCAGTTTCACAAAAATCTTCAAAAGCTTAAAAGGAGCTACAACCAACAAAAAACCTCCATTGAAATATGAATTAAAAGTGTTTATTTTTTATAATTTCTGCCAATAACGACCACTTTACAACTACCACCATAGCAAAAAAAAAAACAAAAATTGGACAAAACAATTTTGGATAGGGCCTGCTATTACATTGCCACTGAAATCTCTGTTCCATTTTAAAGTGGTTGCATATTTCAGTACTCTTTTCGATTTTTCGATATACATGATGTGGCGCAAAAAAAAAATTAAATCTACTCAAATTATTCACCAGCATTATGTTCATCATTTCATAAAGCCATATGACCTAATTTTAGGTTCTGCCTCCACACAGATCCTTTATTTTCAATGCAACGTTGGTTGAATGACTCCGCTTGGATGCTTGTTGCCTTGTTGGCAAAGCCTTGACTCTTTCTCATGATGGTGGTGGTGGTTGTGATGGTGTTAGTGTTGGTGTTGGTGTAGATTGCAATCACGTACATTAACTGTAACTGGAGCATGAGACTAAAAGCCAATATTTGGCAACAGCATCAGCGGCCAACAACATATTTAAATTGGCACTTTACGTCTGCTTGGGAATATACGAAGAAATATGAAGAAAAGAGATGCCATAGAAAATAGTTTTTTTTTTTAATTTTTATTTTTTAATTTTTGAGAGTGTTGTACATAATTACCAACGATGCAGAATGTGACTTGATAGGTTTTACTTCAGCTAGGGAAGAGGACATACTGTCCTTCAAACGGACTGTGAGCAAGGTATGGGCACATGACACGAGCCAACGAAGAGGCTGTCGGAAGGACAGTTAAGTAAAGAGATCAGCACGAATTTTGGTGTCTTCCTGCCTCACACAAGATGACAAACGTATATGCACAAGATAGGGGCGGCTAGAGAGTCTATATGCAGGGTATTTGACATAGGAGCATTTACTTTGTCAATGCCCAGCATTCGTAAGGGTAAGGCCCCACCGTTTGAATCGGAGTCGTAGAAAGGGAAAGCAGAGAAGTGGAATAGTGTTCTCGCCTAATATCTCGATTATCGTGATAAACGAGGTATTATGGAATCGTAGCAAAAGTGGCTTGGGACCCACAGAAAGACGGATAGACAGACAGACAAAAAGATGGACAGACAGACAGACAGATGGTCAGACAGACAGACTGACAGATGGACAGACTGACAGATGGACAAACAGACAGATGAACAGAGAGACAGACAGTCAGAGAGGCTGACTATCAAACAAACAGACGGGCAGACAGACGGACAGACACAGACGATCCCCGCGGAACTACCAGATTCAATTAAAGATTAGCTCCACTTTCGCAGACTCTATCCGCACGACGTTACAAGCAACACAGATCTAGCAACGTAATGAAAGTGGCTGCGAAAATGGAGCAAGGCTAAATAAGCCGGCCCCCCGCAAAGTTATACCATCTGGCAGTTCCGCGGGGATCGTCTATCTCTGTCTGCCCGTATGTTTGTCACTATCCGTATAAACCTAAACCTACGAAAATTTCGCCGATACTACATTCCCATAAAAGTTTTTTATTGAACTTTTTTTGCATAAAAATTTTAAAAACATATCAATGCTCACAGTATATATTAATGTTCACTAATATTTTTCACATTTTGCTTAAATTTTTTGTTTCATAACAATTCTACGATAATCAAAACGGCAACCCTATTTGAGTGAGAGTGCAGTGTCGAGTGTGATGGTATGACTTGATATGAAACTATCTTCAAGGCTGTGTAATTTTCTCTGAAATGTTGCTCTAATCAGATGTTCTTAGCTGTGGAATGAATCTGAATGAGTTTTCGAAAAGAATGCACACACTTTTGAATGCTACGAATAAGGACAAGAAACCAAAAAAAAAAAAAACAAGTAACAGCGTGCTAAGTTCGGCCGGGCCGAACTTTGGATACCCACCACCTCTGGTATATATGTAACCACCTTTCATCAAAATCCGGTGAAAATTGCATACTTTATGTCCCATAGCAGCTATATCGAAATATGATCCGATTTGGACCAATTACTAATAAATACAAGTCATTGTTCAACTGTGTACAACAAAATATTTTTCTTCTTTAGTAGCTATATCCAAAAATAAACCTATCTAAACCTTATACAACATGGATGTCGAAAAGCCAACATAAGTCAATGTGTCAAATTTTAGTTAAATCGGATTACAAATGCGCGTTTTTTGGGGCCAAGACTTTAAATCGAGATATCGGTCTATATGACAGCTATATGCAAATCTTGATCGATCTAGACCAAATTGCAGAAATATGTGGAGGGGCTTAACTTAGCTTAACTTAGCGCCTTTTATGGGCCCAAAACATTAAATCGAGATATTGATCTATATGGCGGCTATATACAAATTTGGACTGATCTGTGCCATAATACAGAAGTATGTCAAAGGGCTCAACTTAACTCACTGTCACAAATTTCGGCGAAATCGGATAATTAACGTGGCTTTTATGGGCCTAAGACCCTAAATCGGAGGATCGGTCTATATGGCAGCTATATCTAAATTTGGACCGATCTGGTCCAAATTGACGAAGGATGTCGAAGGGCCTACCAAAACTCGCTGTCCCAAATGTCAACAAAATCAGATAATAAATGTGCCTTTTATGGGCCTAAAACCTTAAATCAACGGATCAGTCTGTATGGCAGCTATATCCAAATCTGAACTAATCAGGGTCAAATTAAAGAAAGATGTCGAAGGACATAACACAGTTCACTGTCCCAAAATTCATAAATGTAGCTTTTATGGGCCTAAGACCCTAAATCGCAGGATCGGTCTATATGGCAGCTATATCCAAATTTGTACCGATCTGAGCCAAATTGACGATGGATGTCGAAGGGCCTAACACAACTCACTGTCCCAAATTTCAGCAAAATCGGATAATAAATGTGGCTTTTATGTGCCTAAGACCCTAAATCGGAGGATCGGTCTATATGGCAACTATAACCAAATCTGTACCGATATGGTCCAAATTAACGAAGGATATTTCAGGACCTAACACAACTCACTGTCCCAAATTTCACCAAAATCTGATAATAAATGTGGCTTTTATGGGTCTAAGACCATAAATCGGAGGATCGGTCTATATGGCAGCTATATCCAAATCTGGACCGATCTGAGCCAAATTGACAAAGGATGTCGAAGGGCCTAACACAACTCACTGTCCCAAATTTCAACAAAATCGGATAATAAATGTGGCTTTTATGGGCCTAAGACCCTAAATCGGCGGATCGGTCTATATGGGGGCTATATCAAGATATAGTCCGATATAACCCATCTTCGAACTTAACCTGCTTATGGACAAAAAAAGAATCTGTGCAAAATTTCAGCTCAATATCTCTATTTTTAAAGACTGTAGCGTGATTTCAACAGACAGACGGACAGACGGACGGACATGGCTAGATCGTCTTAGATTTTTACGCTGATCAAGAATATATATACCTTATAGGGTCGGAAATCGATATTCCGATGTGTTGCAAACGGATTTAGCAAATGAATATACGCTCAACTTTCGGTGGTGGGTAAAAAAAAAGGTGGTCAGAAATTAGCTGACAAAATAAAGAAAAAATCTTATAATTTTATTGGAAAAGGCAGAAAATATATTTTTACACCCTCCACCATAGGATGGGGATATACTAATTTCGTCATTCGGTTTGTAACACCTCGAAATATGGGTCTGAGACCCCATAAAGTATGTATATTCTTGATCGTCATTCCATTTTAAGTCGATCTAGCCATGTCCGTCCGTCTGTCTGTCGAAAGCACACTAACTTTGGAAGGAGTTAAGCTAGCCGCTTGAAATTTTGCACAAATACTTTTTATTAGTGCAGGTCGCCTGGGACTGTAAATGAGCCTAATCGGTCCATGTTTTGATATAGCTGCCATATAAACCGATCTTGGGTCTTGACTTCTTGAGCCTCTAGAGGGCGCAATTCATATCCCATTGGAATGAAATTTTGTACGACGTGTTTCGCTATGACTTCCAACAACTGTACTAAGTACGGGTGAAATCGGTCCATAGCTTGATATAGCTGCCATATAAACCGATCTAGGATATTGGTTTCTTGAGCCTCTAGAAATCGCAATTCTTATCCGATTTGCCTGAAAATTTGAGCGACGGATCCTCTCATGACCATTTACATACGTGTTTGTTATGGTCCGAATATGTCTATAGCCTGATACAGCTCCCATATAAATCGATCTCTCTATTTTACTTCTTGAGCCCCCAAAGGGCGCAATTCTTATTCGAATTGGCTGACATTTAACAAAGGTCTCTAGCATATAATTTAATTGTGGTCCGAACCGGACCATATCTTGATATCGTTATCGATATCGAATAGCAGAACAAATCTTTTCTTTTATCCTTTTTTTGCCTAAGAAGAGATCCCGAGAAAAGAACTCGACAAATGCGATAAATGGTGGAGGTTATATAAGATTCGGTCCAGCCGAACTTCGCACGCTCTTACTGGTTTTAAGTTATTAATTGTTTTTAATCTTACTTTAGCTAAAAATGTATGCACAAAAGCATGCATTTGCAAAACGCTATAAAATTTTTGTATTTTTCTTAGCAATGTTTTATAGTTTTTGGTTTAGTTCTAGAAATTCTAGAAAATTCAAAAAGAGTTCCAACGCTTTTATTACCCCTACCAGCCCATTTCATTTGTCCTTTTCTTAAGCTTACTGTAAGAAATAAAAGTTTATTTTTTGATATATTTCACTTTGACTTGAACTTTCTTCCAAAGTCAAAATCTTTAACTTGCCAATAATTTATTCATATAGTTTGCCATGGATAAAATGTGATTTAGTATACCCACTTCCCCAAACACTGCATAGCAAATCTCATATAAAAACTTAATTTGTGTTATATTTCACACACACATACAGCAAGCATACAGTGGCTCCATCTAATTTCATACAAATCATAAATAATTCGCATTATTGTGATTTCTACATAGAAATTTCATAAATTATGCATGTATTTCATACTAAAATATTAGTACCACCATGAATTACATTAAATACCATATATGGAAGAAAATATCCAAATATTAGTTTTGGTTGTTGTTTTCTCTTCTCTTTTTTCCACCCATTTGAGTGGCTTTGCTGACAATACCACCCACACATGTTTGCTTTTAGTATTAGTTGGACGATGTTGTTGTGGATTTTGTATGACACATGCATGTACACACACACACCCATAAAGGTTACGCTTCCGTTCTCCGTCAACATTTGTACACGCACAAGCATTCTTTTCAATGTTTCACACAAAAACACATACTCAAACAAATCGTTTATTTGTGTTTAACTGGAATTGTATTAATTCTCAGTGATTGCGATTGTGATTGTTATACTTTGGCCGTTGGCACTCATAGCCAATCATAAATCAAATTTGTCCATTTCAGAGTATTTGAACGGGAGGAAGAAATCATACAACAACCCAATAATAATTGTTGTCGGTAAACACATATGAGGCATTGAGAGATTTCATACTTAGTGCGGTTTGTGGAAGTTGTTACATCAAATCGGATAGCAATTGCGGCGTCCTGGGCCTTAAAATGTTCAATCAGGAAATTGGTTTATACGAGACTATATCAGGTTACCGATTTGGCCGGGGGTCTACGAAATCAAGTCGAAGGACCATTTTTTTTTTTGGGGAGATTTATCAAATTCGGAACCGCTATGGGCCCTCGACTTACATCAATAAGAAGAATCCGTGCAAAATGTTTGGCAAATGCAAATTGGCCCATGAACATTCCATTAAGAAACAGGAACAAACTTTTCACATATCAATAAGTGCTGTCCGGTTTAAGTTTAAGCTCAATGATAAGGAACCTGATTTTTATAGCCAAGACCGAACGGCGAACAGTGGTGACTCTTAGTTTATTCATTGGACACAAATAGCTAGTCGATATATAACCTGATATAACTGCCATAAAAAACCAATCTCTTGATTTCAGTTCTTAAGCCGATAGATGGCATTTACCTTAACTTACGAATCTAGCCTTGAATTGTGTATTCCGTTTAACTGATATCCGGCGTTTATGCTTGGATTTTGATGTATTCAAGGGACTATAATAGAATTTTCCAGCGAACATTTTCATATGCCATAATGTAAATTTTTTAGCTTTTTTGACTCAGGATACTCCGGGCCGAATCTTATATACCCTCCACCATGGATCGCAGTTGTCGAGTTCTTTTCCCGGCATCTCTTCTTTGGCAAAAAAGAATATAAGAAAAGAGTTGCTCTGCTATTAAAACGATATCAAGATATGGTCCGGTTCGGACCACAATTAAATTATATGTTGGAGACCTGTGTAAAATGTCAGCCAATTCGTATAAGAATTGCGCCCATTGGGGCTCACGAAGTAAAATAGAGAGAACGATTTATATGGGATCTGTATCGGGCTATAGACCGATTCAGACCATAATAAACACGTTTGTTGATGGTCATGAAAGGATCCATCGTACAAAATTTCAGGCATATCGGATTATAATTGCGACCTCTAGGGGTCAAGAAGTCAAGATCCCAGATCGGTTTTTATGGCAGCTATATCAGGTTATGAACCGATTTCATCCATACTTGACACAGTTGTTGGGTATCATAACGAAACACGTCGTGCGAAATTCCATTCCAATCGCCTAAGAATTGCGCCCTCTAGAGGCTCAAGAAGTCAAGACCCAAGATCGGTTTATATGGCAGCTATATCAGGTTATGGACCGATGTGAACCATACTTAGCACAGTTGTTGAATATAATAACAAACCACGTCGTGCAAAATTTCAATTCAATCGGATAAGAATTGCGCACTCTAGAGGCTCAAGAAGTCAAGACCCAAGATCGGTTTATATGGCAGCTATATCAGGTTATGGACCGATTTGAACCATACTTGGCACAGTTATTGAATATCATAAAAAAACACGTCGAGCAAAATTTCATTCTGATCGGATAAGAATTGCGCACGCTAGAGGCTCAAGAAGTCAAGACCCAAGATCGGTTGATATGGCAGCTATATCAGGTTATAGACCGATTTGAACTATACTTGGCACAGTTGTTGGATATCATAGCAAAACACGTCGTGCAAAATTTCATTCCAATCGGATAAGAATTGCGCACTCTAGAGGCTCAAGAAGTCAAGACCCAAGATCGGTTTATATGGCAGCTATATCAAAACATGGACCGATATGGCCCATTTACAACCGACCTACACTAATAAGAAGTATTTGTGCAAAATTTCAAGCGGCTAGCTTTACTCTTTCGGAAGTTAGCGTGCTTTCGACAGACAGACGGACGGACGGACGGACGGACAGACGGACGGACATGGCTAGATCGACATAAAATTTCACGACGATCAAGAATATATATACTTATGGGTCTCAGACGAATATTTCGAGTAGTTACAAACAGAATGACGAAATTAGTATACCCCCCATCTTATGGTGGAGGGTAGAAAAAACGTATCTGATATCCAATTGTCGGACTAAGTGCTAGGGGGACCACCCCAAGCCCCATAATACCCCTAAATCGGACATATTTACCAACTATGGTAATATGGGACTCAAATGAAAGGTATTTGCGAGTAGAATACGAATCTGATATCCAAATGTGAGACCACGTTTCTGGGGGTCCACCCCTTCCCCAAAACACCCCCCAAACTGGACTTATTTACTGACCATGGGAATATGGGGGTTAAATAAAAGGTATTTGAATGTAGAATATGAATCTGATATCCGAATTTGGGACCAAGTGTTTGGGGGGCCGACTCTCTCCAAAAAACATACCCCAAAGGGGACAAATTTACAATCATAGCAATATGGGGCTCAAATGAAGGGTTTTTGGGAGTAAAGCACGAATTTGATATCAATGTTTGTTGTGGGGATGGGGAGCCAACCCATCCCCACAACACCACCCAAATAGTAAGTATTTTCTGACTATTGCAATATGAGGCTCAAATAAGAGGGTTTTTAAAGTGGAACACGAATCCGATATATATTTTCAAGGCCAACTCACTGAGTGGCCGACCATTCCACAAAACACCCCCCAAGCCGGTCATGTTTGCCGACTATGGAAATATGGGGCTCAAATTAAAGGTATATGTAGACCACGTATCTGATATCAACATTAGTGGCCACCGGACGTCCCACCACCATAACAACCCCCAACTAGGACGTTGTTGCTCACCAAGACAATTTTGGTCTTAAAGAGAGTGGAACTGAATATTCATAGTTTTTAGGGCCAATACCCCAAACCGGATATATTTGCTTGACTTTTGCAATAAGGAGTTTAAATGAGATTAGAAAACGAATTTGATATCCAATTTTGAGGGCAATGGCAATATGGGGTTCAAATAAATTATATATAGATATATAAGAATAGAGCACGTTGCTGATATATTTTCCGGTCTTAGTGTTTGGCGGACCACCCCAATCCCCAAAACACCCCTATTGGCCATATCGGGGATATTTACCCACCATGTCAATGTGGAGCTTAAATAAAAGGAATTAGGGGGTAGAGCAAGAATTGATACCCATTTTCGGAACCAATTTTCTGGGGGTCTGCCCCTTTCCCAAAATACCCCACAAACAGCAATTTTTTAGTGACCATCGCAATATGGGGCTCAAATAAAGGTATTTGGGAGTAGAATACGAATTTGATATCCAAATGTGACCATGTATTTAAGGCATCACCCCTTTCCAAACAACCCCAAGGGAAAAAAATTTTTTGACCATGCCAATATGTGGCTTAAATGAAAAGTATTTGAGATTGGAAAACGAATTTGATAACCTATTTTGGTGCCATGTGTTTGGGGGACGCTTCGTGCTGTAAACTCCTCTTAAGCCAATGCCAATATGGGGTTTAAATAAATGATATTTGAGAGAAGAGCACGATGCTGATATTTTTTCAGGGCCAAGTATCTGAGGAACCACCTCTCCCCTGAAAACACCACTAAATATTTTAAGAATAGACCAATAAAGATCATGTGGGATTTAGATAAAGGTCCTTATATTGTTAAACTGTTAGTCAAGTTTAATGGTCGAAAATAAATATTCCAAGGAAACTTTTGTTCGATATAAAGTAAAAGAAGCCGCAGCGAAGCGGGCCCGGGTCACCTAGTTTTAAATAATTTTTCCACAAATTTTAACAAATATTACTCTATAGACAAAATTTCCATAAGCGTGCCAAAACTTTTTTTCTATTTCTGTCTCATGTTTCTAAATTGTCTCATATGTTTACATATAAATTGCTCAAATAATCCTCCTTAAATGTACAACACCGCATATGTACTCAACTTTGTTTGTTTTGTACAGAAAAAAGTATACTAAAATTGTATAAATAAATGGTCATGTATCAGGGCAACAAAACAAAAAAGGAGAAGCAAATAATGCTCACTCTCCTCCATAAAATCTAGTGATGAAATATATCCCCCAAAGACAAGGGGTATTCATATTGCACCACCAACGGGCGATATATACGAGTATGTGCCACATATGAAGTAGTCAACGAATTGGTCAACAATCATATCGATCGTTCAATTGCATTATATAAATGTACGATGGATGGTGCAAGATAACGAAACAATAATAAAATATATGAATGACATTTAGTTTTAAATGGTTTCACCAGAAATTTATGGTAACATCAAAGGAGTTTCCTGTGGGTTTATATAATGCCAAAGTAAAGCCATCAAAAGGTTTAATGGCAGCATAAGGATTGACAATGTCGACATTTTTGAAGAAGGATTACCTAAAACTTAAGTACAATGAGAAATAACTTGTCTTATCTTTGCAGAGTCTTAAATCTTCACTTGGATTTATTACCAAGGTATTCACCAATTTTATAAGGATTTATTCCACAAAAAAAGAAAAAACGAAATCGCAGTTTATATGTACTCTTTCTACTATTTAAATGGCTTTTAATATCCCCCAAAAATAAATAAATTTGTTTATCCTCACATTTGAAAAACAATCCGTACTTGAAACCTAACGAAATAACCCAATCTTCTTCGAAAAACCCTATTTTCTGAAACCATTTAATACAATGTGGCGCTTCAAATGTTACCACTATTGCAAATAAGTCAATTAAAAAGCTTACGGAATTAAATAAATGTCATTTGGTTGAATTGAGGTTTATTTTGTGGCTTAATATAGAGAAATTCATACAATTACCAAGCAGCAATATGTTTTCTACGATTTTAAATTGCAACCCAACCGGAACCTGCCCTTAAACTAAAAAAAGCCTCAAAGTAGGCAATAAAAATTCACCACAAAGGCATATAGAATATGAGAGAGCAAGAGAGAGAGAGAGTGGTAGGCTAAAAACCAGACTACGCCTTTACGATTATTATCTATAATTTTAAAAAACTAATGACAATATCTTATTTAATTACTACCCAGCTCGAAGGATATTTTATTTACTTAGATTTAAGCCTAAATCAACATAAAAACAAAGGGATGGCTAATTTAAATAGGCCAACATAAGCTCCAAACTGGCATTGTCATAAAGCCAACGATGACAATTAAGATTTGGCGAAAAAGAAATGCAAAAAGCAAAATGTTGCCTTCCCTTAGCAGCCAAAAAAAAGCTAATGATATTTAAATCTCAGGGTTTGTTTTGATAATTCTTTGCAGGCTTTGAACGTTTTTTTGCTTTTTTTCTTCTTCTTTTCATTCTTTTGTCGTTGTTGGCTTTAATTTGCATTTAAATTTTTATGACTTTATCTCCGTTGGGGCACATAAACACAAACTGTGGACAGAGCGAGTGCTAAGTCGATGTGGAAGCAAATTTGTCCAGGGTCATTTTCCAAAACCACATTCACACGCCTTATGGTTTTAAGGTTTGCAATGGCCCAAGAGAAGTATGGAAGGATGCATGAAAGGCCACAAATGGCAAGCCAACTATCATTATAAAGATAATTGTTGGAAGACAGCCCATGGTATGGGAGAAAATCCCCCAAAAAGAACACGTCCAAATGCTATGACATTGAATGGCAGTGAATAGCTGATGAGCAAACATAATTAAATATTGTATGTCAGTTGAGGCACAAACACACCCGGGAAGTGGACGGTGAGGCAAAAACAAAAAATCCTAAAGCAAAAATTTTCATGAAATTATGGCCAAAGACAAAATAATAATGAAAAATATCTTTCAGAAAGTATTTGGATGAAAATTTTCCCTAAAAATTAAATTTTCAAGAGAAATTTTAAGGGAATTCAAGGGAAATTTTCCTTAAAGACAAAATTTCTATAAAATTTTCCACAAAAAACAAAATTTCGATGAAATTTTCTCTTAAGATAAATTTTCGATGAAATTTTCCCTAAAGACCAAAACCGGTATTCACAAGTGTTGATGAAATTTTCCTTAAGACAAAATTTCGACAAAATTTTCACTAAAAACAAAATTTCTATAAAATTTTCCCTTGAGTGAAAATTCCCCTGAAATTTTCTCTTAAGACAACATTCGCAAGAAATTTTTTCTATAGAAAAACTTTTCGGCAAAATTTTCCCCCAAGCCAAATTTTGATAAAATTTCCCTTGTAAAATTTATTTTTTTGCAATTAAGGCCCACCGTGCTATAATCACACCCTGTCATCTGTTCTTGCACTATGTGGCCTCGCATACAACTTTAGCAACACATTCCACCAACATAACTAAGGAATAGACCACCATCAGCCATCATCGCCACCATCATCATCATCCAACCAAGAAAGATGATGTCCTTTGTATTCCACTAATGATGTCAGGCGACAGCTTTGTGTACACTTTTATGACAGCGCGTTATTTTCGCGCCAGCACTTCTTTTCTTCACTTAAAGCAAACCTGCCCTCAGCACCCCATCTAGCCACAGCTGATTCCCATCGCCCTGACATCCCTCCCTCATTCTTATTCCCCATCATCCAGGAGCTATTATCACTCTCTTTTGTTGGAGGTTTTTGAGCTCTGTGTAATTCATTCGCTCGATTGCCTTTTGCCCCGCAGTGCGTTAATATCACCACTCTTTTGTTATGCTAGGGCCGCATATACTTTGAGGTTTGCCAGCAGCTAAGATGGTGAGGTGAGGCGAAAATTGTATGCGCGATGTAGGATGATGATGAACAATAATACACGAATGTGTAATTTAATTGTCTATGCTAAAATGTCATATTAACGCCTTAATGTATGCAGCATTTTACATGTCAAAATTTATAGTGAACAAATGATGGATGGATGAATGCCCTGTACCAGGGCACGTAGCCGCCATAAAAGCAATTTAAAGTGCTGATAATGAGTAATTTGGGAGAAATTATACATTAAGCTAGAATTTGATGATGGTTAATTTAAATGGAAAAAAACATGGTGACATGCTTTGTATGATATCACTGCCAAGAGTAATGTATGATATGGGGTTTAAAGTTGACTCGAAGGCCACTTTTTCCCAAAGTGTATATGTGAAAAGGGGAAAAATGTGAGTACATAGATAAAACCTTGAGACAAGAAATAGAAAGAGAAAGAAGATGAGATTTAAGAGCAAGCACCTATTCTTTACTGCCGTAAGTATGTGCATCCCAGGGAGAAACGCTGGTCTACTCCTAACTAAGCGTCTATTCCACGTGTGTGGGGCTTCAACTATACGTGTGTTGGAACTCTTAATGTCCGCATGGAGTATCTTATCCTGTTAAAAAAAAATCTCAAGCCGTCTTGTCTATGGTGGCGTCACTCTACAATGGTCTCAGGGGACGAAAAACCCTCCCCTAGTCACCAAGTTGACATTGTCCTGAATAAGGAGTCAGTCGTAAAACACTGTGCGTTGGTACAAATGGAAACATGATTTACCGGCGGAACATTCGAATGAAACAACAAGCCATTGCCAAAGCACACACCAAGCGGTTGCCCAATCATAATCTACAACAATTTTTCTAAAAAGCTCTGACCAAGAAACAATGGGTTTTAAACCAAAATCGAGCTTCCTGGTTTAAGGAACAAAATCGGTAGACTTATCTCATATATATAAATCTCCAAAAATCCATTTTCCGTTTAAATTTTAAAAATTTTTTATTATATAAAAATTTATTTGTTGCGCTTTGTTTGTATGTCTGTTCCGTATAGACTCAAAAAAGGCTGAGCCGATTTTCAAGAAATTTTCAACATGGTAAATTTTTTGATATCCGAAGAGGGGGCAGACCCTCCCCCCTACCCAAATTTTCAAAAAAGCCAGATCTCGGAGATGGGTGCACCGATTTAAGCGAAATTATGTATGCCACTTTATGGTACCTCAAATAACCTGGGGGGACGCCCCCTTCCCAAAACCCATCCGAACGGACATGTTTACCTATTGGGACAATATGGGTATCAAATGAAAGGTATTTAAGAGTGTCGGGGCGGTCCCCCACCCCAAAAACAGCACCCAATAGGACACTTTTTCACCTTTGGGCAATATGAGAACTAAATGACAGATATTTAAAAGTAGAGTACAAATCGCACATAAACATTTATTCCGTGGTATCTGAGGGGTCAAAAATCCCGGAAGGATATATATTTATCAATTGGGTCGATATGGGACTCAAATGAAAAGTATTTGGGAGGTAAATAGGAATATGGTATTAAAAATTGACTCCATGTACCTATGTGGTCGCCCCAGGCCCAAAACCGCCCCAAAAGTAGCGCTTAAAATCAAAAGTGGGCCGATTGGGACAATATGGAACTCATTTAAAAGAAATTTAGGAGAAGGGTATGGGCATGACATTTAAAATTGGCTTCTAGTACCTTGCGCCCGCCCCAAGCCCAAAACCGGCGTTCCTATCAATATGGGACTCACATGAAAAGTATTAGGCATTAGATTAAAAGTATGGCATACAAAATTTGGTCCAAGTAATGGGTGGTCGCCCCACCCCCAAATACCCCAAAATGGACATATTAGCCGACCATGCCTATATGAGACTCAAATTAAAGGTATTTTGGAAGTAGATTACGGCAATATGGGACTCAAATTAAAGGGTTGTTGGGTGTTGAGCGCGAATTTGATATCCATATTTGATTCGAAATGTTTGAGGTGATATCCCTTCCCTAAAAAGCACTTCTCATTGCCCTAATTTTCAAAACGCCATATCTCGGCGATTGATAATGCGATTCGTTCAAATTTTTTTTTCTATTGTTGGAGTCGGATGCCTCGTGGGCCGTCCAGTCACGACAAATAGAGCTCAAACGAGAGAGAAAAAAACGAATTTGATATCCAACGAGAGAGAAAAAAACGAATTTGATATCCAATCGAAGAGCCATGTATTTGGGGAGCCGCCGCGCCCAAAAATTCCTCCCAATTATATAAAAACTATTTAGGGTGGAAATTAATCGATTTTCGATCCAGATTCGGTCCTCAAAAATAACTTATTTACCGATCCTGCCATTATGGGGCTCATATAAGATGCTTTTGAAAGTAGAGCATGAATCCTATATCTACTTTAAGGGTCAAGTGTCTGGGTGGCCACTCCACCCCTGAAATTCCCCCTAAACCCGAAATATTTACCAATACGGTAATAGGGGTCTCAATAGAAAGGCATTTGGGAGTAGAGTACAAGTTTGCCCAGGAACCGAACAGGGGCAAACTTCTCACACATCAATGAGTGCTTTTCGATTCAAGTTGAGTTTATCAAGGACAAGGGACCTTTTTTATAGGCGAGTCCGAACGGCGTGCCGCAGTCCGACACCTCTTTGGGGAGAATTTTTTACATGACCCTGCATTAGGAGGGGATAACCACCGCTTTAAATTTTGTCCGAAGTTCTCGCTAGGATTCGAACGCAGGCGTTCAGGGTTATAGGCGAACATAGGCCACAGTAGCACGATATCCACATTCAGGGCGAAGTGTCCCCACCCTAAATAGATATTAGAGAGTTAATTAAGGCGCAGCGGAGCGAATGTTATGAATGTTATTTTAATGAAATTTTCTGTAAAGCGATAGAGCAAATATTAACCATATACATTCCTATCTCCTCCATGAATAGCTGATTAAATCAGTAAAAGCAACATATAATTCCCAAAACCATTTGCTTATTAATAATGCCTATCAGTTTCATATCAGCCTCAATTTGGGTAAATATTTACCAAGCCATTCATTTCCCTCCATATTCAATTAATGCTGTATTGAATGATCGAACGTGTATACATTTCAATATCCTCTTTTTGTGGTAGCTCAATTCAATAACTTTGTCCTAAACCTTCAGGGTGGTGGTGTTGAATGTACCAAAGTTGTTTACACAATTTTGACATGTTTACTTTCATAGAATAATCTATCCATCCATCTAGTTAGTCCTTAATCTAGCTATCGTATTTATTATCCTTATAGTCATTTAGACGCCCACACATTCAGCCATCCATCCATACATCTATCTGACATCCACCTTTCCACCCGACCATTTCTGCATTCATTTAATGGCAAGGCAAACTATTCCATGATGTGTACTTTATTTGGGGCATTGAGAAGAAATTCATGAATACATTTTTATTCATAACAAGAGAGTACACATATTAAGGATAATAAGCAAGCAAATATACAACAACTGTAATATGCCACACACACACACACACACACTCACATGTGCCCTGACATTGATATCAAGTCAGTAGAGCACTATACTGTATGCAGAGTTTTTCCTTCGTTCTTTTTTTTTCTTGTAGGGAAGAAAAACATGGCAGTTGGTTGGGATATCTAAATATGAGATGACTAACATGTAGTGTGCATGAATATTTATATCCCAGAGACATGAAGAGAAAAATGATTAAGCTATGCACAGGCACACTGGGAAAAGTTGTCCACGCTGACAAATCTAAAAATAAAAACCAAAGTCCATATTACACCATTATGAAAATATGGGAGCAAAATAATGGTGATGATCGGATGAAAGATATATGGGAACTACAATATATTTAAATCTGAATAGAGTTTACTCACATATTAGTGAGTATTGCCCGATTAAAATTTTTAACTCAATGAAGGAGGTCCCTACCTTTTCATAGCCGAGTCGCAACGGCATGCCTCAATGCGAATCCTCTTTGGAGAGAAGTTTTTATATGCCATAGTACCTCACAAATGTGGCTAGCATTAGGAGGGGATAACCATCGCTAAAATATTTTTCTGATATTCTCTTCAGAATAGGAACGCAGCATGGCGGACATGCCAATGTCTGCGCTAGGGTGGCCTTCGATAGGGAACATTGTCAACAAGGAGCCAGAATCAACCCCAGCATGGTCCTACATACCGATAATATTAAAAAATGTGGTCAGAATGGTAGCGCCATCTGTCAGTCACTAATGTTAATAAGAGCGACACCAAGTAAATCTCAAGGCCAGGTCTGTGGAATAAGGACGCAGCATGGCGTACATTCCAATATCTTCGCTAGGGTGGTCTTCGATAGGGAACATTGTCAACAAGGACCCAGAATCAATCCTACCATGGTCCAACATACCGATAAGATTAAAAAAGGTGGTCAGAATAGTAGCGCCATCTATCAGTCACCAATGTTACTAAGAGCGACACCAAATAAAACTTAAGGCCAGGTCTGTGGATACAACGCTTCATGATAATGTCAAAATGTCCGTCCGATAGAAAAAGTACGCCATGGCGTACTAGCTGGTTAACGAGGGCTTTTAATATCATAGAGATAGGATCGATATTTGCCTGAACCGATTTGAGGTTCACCCAAGTTTCTCCCAATGGAGAGATGCTCATTCTATGCTGCAGTAGTAGCAACACTATCTTGAGAAATGGTAAGAAGACGGATAATTAGACATAACCTTAAGAAGATGTGTTTAAGCTGCCGAATACAAAGAACGAAGTCAGAAGATGGGTGATAAGGAAGCTACACATAGTAGGAAAATTCGAAAAAAAAAAACTAATCAAAATGTATTGGGTTGCCCAAAAAGTAATTGCGGATTTTTCAGGTCGGCCAAATGAAGTTGATGATGACCAAATCAAAGAATTAATCGAATTGGATCGTCATGTAACTGAGCGTGAGATAGGAGAGAAGTTAAATATACCAAAATCAACCGTTCATTATCACATAAAAAGTCTTGGACTGGTGAAAAAGCTTGATATTTGGGTACCACATGTATTGAAAGAAATTCATTAAACAAACCGAATCAACGGTTGTGATATGCACCTTAAACGCAATGAATTCGAACCGTTTTTAAAACGAATCATAACTGGAGATGAAAAATGGATTGTTTACAACAACGTTAGTCGAAAACGATCATGGTCCAAGCATGGTGAACCAGCTCAAACCACTTCAAAGGCTGATATCCACCAAAAGAAGGTTATGCTGTCTGTTTGGTGGGATTGGAGAGGTGTGTGGTATATTTTGAGCTGCTTCCAAGGAACCAAACGATTAATTCGGATGTTTACTGTCAACAATTGGACAAATTGAATACAGCCATCAAGGAGAAGCGACCAGAATTGGTCAATCGTAAAGGTGTCATATTCCGCACATCATAGACCGCACTTTGGTCACTCGCCAAAAACTGAGTGAGCTTGGCTGGGAATTTTTGATGCATCCACCATATAGCCCTGACCTTGCACCATCAGACTACCATTTATTTCGATCTTTGCAGAACTCCTTAAATGGTAAAACTTTCGGCAATGATGAGGCTATTAAATCGCACTTGGTTCAGTTTTTTGCAGATAAAGGCCAGAAGTTCTATGAGCGTGGAATACTAAATTTGAAAGGAAGATGACAAAAGGTTATCGAACAAAATGGCAATTATCTATTTGATTAAAGTTTATTCTAAGTTTTATTAAAAATGCATTTACTTTCTTTTAAAAAATCCGCAATTACTTTTTGGGCAACCAATAAAAGCGCGCTAAGGTCGGCCGGGCCGAATCTTATATACCCTTCACCATGGATAGCATTTGTCAAGTTCTTTGGCCCTTATCTCTTTATAAGCAAACAAAGGATAAGGATAACAAGTAAGAGCGTACCAAGTTTGGCTGGGCCGAATCTTATATACCCTCCGCCATGGATCGCATTTGTCAAGTTCTATGCGCAGTATCTCTTTCTAGGCCAGCAAAGAATATTGAATAAGAACTATGCTATGCTATGGCTTTCGGTTTTCGGAGTATATGAAAGTTCTAGGCACGTTGTGAAAATTTTGGCCAGACGAGTCGCCAGATAGTCTGCCTCTTTATGTGGTAACGTTGGAAATACTTCATCAGGTCTGGGTGAGTTAAATGGTTTGAAGCTCCTCAAGGATTCCTTCACCATAAATTCCGTTATTATAAACCTTCGATCAACGTCATTATTCCAAGATTCCGGTGTCTCTGTGAGTTCCTTCGTATACTGTGGAAAATGGCTTTTCATCAAAAGCCTCAACATGGCCTTCGTTGTCTCTGCTCTCACTCCCATGTCGTCCACTAAAGTTTCAGTTTGGACATGGGTTTTTGAGAGAAACTTTTTTATCTTGGCAGTGCCATTAGCGCTATCGACCTGTTCGCAGAAAAGCTTCCAGGAGGCTCGTTTTGCCGCTCTACCATAGTATGGGGGTATACTTATTTCGTCATTCTGTTTTTAACACCTCGAAATATGCGTCTGAGATCCCATAAATCATATATATTCTTGACCGTCATGTCGTTTTAAGTCAATCTACCAATGTCCGTCCATCTGTCCGTCCATCTGTCCGTCCGTCCGTCTGTCTGTCGAAAGCACGCTAACTTTCGAAGGAGTAAAGCTAGCCGCTTAAAATTTTGCACAAATACTTTTTATTAGTGTAGGTCGGTTGGGATTTTAAATGGGCCAAATCATTCCATGTTTCGATATAGCTGCCATATAAACCGATCTTGGGTCTTGACTTCTTGAGCCTCTAGAGGGTGCAATTCTCGTCCGATTTGACTGAAATTTGGCACGTGGTGTTTTGGTATGACTTTCAATGACTGCGCTAAGTATGGTTCAAATCGGTTTATGTTTTGTTATAGCTGCCATATAAACCGATCTTGGGTCTTGACTTCTTGAATCGCTATAGGGCGCAATTCACGTCCGATTTGGCAGAAATTTTATACAACGGCTTTTCTCATGACCTTCAACCTACGTGTCTAATATGGTCTGAATCGATCAGTAGCTTGATACAGCTCCCATATAAACCTATCTCCCGATTTTGCTTCTTGAGCCCCTACAAGGCGCGATTCTTATCCGAATGAACTAAAATATTTCACAATGACTTCTACAATATTCAGCATTCATTTATGGCCCGAATCGGACTATAACTTGATATAGCTCCCATAACATAACAGATCTTATTCAATATTCTAGGTTTGCCTAGAAAGAGATATCGCGCATAGAAATTGACAAATGCGATCCATGGTGGAGGGTATATAAGATTCGGCCCGGCCGAACTTAGCACGCTCTTACTTGTTGCATTCCTTGAGCCGTGTGTAATACATATCCCAATAAACTTCTGCTTTTTTACGATGTGCTCTATAAAAAAGTCTGCGGACCTCTTTCCCAATATTTCGAATACCCCCGGTCATCCAGGGTTTTTCTTGGGCTAATTTCCTTTCCAACTATCTTCGAAGGACCCCACCAGTGCAGTTGTAACCCTGTTGACATTTTCGTCACTCTCTACTATGCTTGGACAATCTAAATTATCTTGCCCAAGTCTTCTTCTGCGTAGTCTTCCGAATTTTGTCCAGCTTTTTGGATTCGGCGATGGCCGTGCTATTCTAAATTTAATGTAGCGAGGGTCAGAGAAAGAGTGATCCATGGAGACCCTCCAATTCTGAACCTTATCAATCAGATTTTCTGAACATATCGTCGCATCTAATACCTCCTCCCTGATGCTATTAACAATGGTATCGGTGTTACCAATATTAAGTGTCATTATTAGGTCGTTAGTATTCAATAACTCTGCCAGGGCTTAGCCCCGCTTATTAGTGTTGGTACTACCCCACGAAATGTGGTGAGAGTTCGCATCGCAGCCTATTGGTACCTCGTTTCCTCTCTGTTGTGCTTTCCTCACCTGCAACGGCTGGTGGGTGGCGGTGTCGGAGAATCGAAAGGCAGATAAAGTGATGCCAGATATGCCCCACCGTCTCCCTGTCCCGCCACTGTTGCATCCGACGTTGACAACTCTGGGGAAAATAGATAATTCAAATTTTTATGACAAATAACGCAGGTCCTCGTCCAAGTACCAGTGTTAGCATAGAATAAATGATAGTTGATATGGTTCAGTCCAGAAACTTTGTTCCGGGTCGTCCATGGCTGCTGATTTTCTCCATCAGATATGATATAGCTCCAATAGCATAGCACTTCTTATTCATTACTCGTTGTTGTGATCCATGGTGGAGGGTATATAAGATTCGGCTCGGCCGAACTTAGCACGCTCTTGCTTGTTTGCTTTAATAGTGTGAAATCACGCTTTTCAATCAACAAAGCCATGCCTCGAATATTTTCTCTTACACTTGTTCTGGGACACTTAATGGGCTGAAAGAGTCCACCTTTGAATGCATAAGGCACAGGGGCTAGAATCCTTACAAGATTCTGATCAATTCTTGTTCTTTCTTTACTAATTCAAATACCATTCTTTTTCTTTTTTCAGTGCACAAAAATATTTTTTCAGTCCTTTGGAATGTGTTCATCCTTGAGGTACTATTTTCGGCACTCATCAATAAAGTAAACAGTAATTTAATACAAGTTATATTCCGCAACAACAACAAGTATAACAGCTAAGGGGGATTTATACATCACACACACACACATATACTAGATCATGCTCAACCAGTTTGTGGGCCAAATGTGGTTTAAGAGGAGGGGGATAGTAAACAGTGTTTTGCCTTTATAGAGACCACTTTCAAATGGCAAACATTGTGCATAGAGTTCGTGTGCAAATGTCAATATTGTAATTGACATTTTGGTCATACGATACATTTGCAAAGTTACTTCACACACACACACACACACATACTACGAACTTGTTTGCACTGGTGTAAGGGGGGCTATGTGAAAATGAATCAAATATATTTAAGTGTGCGCAAAACCTTGAAAAACAAAATAACCTCAAGTAAAAGTGAAATGAAAAACGCAAATAGAGCGAATGGGCCATAGATTTTATTTCGGTGAGGGGGGAGCAGAGCGACAAGGAGGAGAGGCCAAATAGTTTTGCCAACTTTTTCTGCAACAACAAAATTTTTGTGTGTATTTGGTAAAAGTTGGTCATGCAATCAATAGCTAAGTGATATTGAAATTATCGAATAAATTGCACATGGGATTCAAATAAAATCATGTGAGAGATGATTTGGAAAATTGAAAAGAAAAAATTGAAATATAGCAGGCAAATAAAAAGTTAAACTATGGAAAGATTCAATAAGAAATTCAACTAGGGATTCCAAAAATAAGACTTAAGCATAAATGAAGAAACAGATCTAGGGTAGGGCATTTCCCAAATTTCCCATGAACATTACATGAAGGCACAGAAGATACTTCTCTCACATCAATGGGTGCAGTCCGATTAAAGTTTAAGCTCAATTACAAGGGCCCTCATTTTGTATGACGAGTCCGAACAGCTTACCTCATAGCGTTAGCACTTGAAAGAGCAGTTTTAACATGGCAGAAAACCTCACAAATGTAGCCAGTATTCTTAAGGGGATAACCACCGCTGAACATTTTTCTGATGTTCACGCCGGGATTTTTAATTCAGGCATTCGGCCTCATAGGCAGACAAGCTAATCTCTGAGGCACTGTGGCTCCAGTATTTATACCTTACACCAACACTGTGGTACAGGGTATTAAAGATTTGTGCATTTGTTTGCAACGCTAAAAAGGAGAAGTAAACCGATCGATTCAGAATCACTTTTTGATTCGATTAAGCCATGTCCGTCTGTGAGTCCATGTATTCTTGCAATCAAAGTGCAGGTCGTATTTGCTGTCCGATTGTCATGAAATTTTGCTCACGTCACTTTTTTGGCCCAAGGACGAACGCTATTGATTTTGAAAAAAAAAATCGGTTCAGTTTTAGATATAGCTACCATATCTAACTTTCATCCGATATGGCTTTTTAAGGTTGTAGAAGCCACAATTTTCGTCCGATCTTTACAAAATTTGGCATTGGGTATTTTATATGAGGTCTACATATGTGTGCAAAATTTCATAAAAATCGGTTCAGATTTAGATATAGCTCCCATATATATCTTTCATCCGATATGGCTTTTTAAGGCTGTATAAGCCACAGTTTTAGTCCGATCTATAAAAAATTTTGCGCGAGGAGTTTTATTTGACATCCAAATATGTGTGAAAAATTTCATGAAAATCGGTCTAGATTTAGATATAGCTACCATATATATCTTTCATCCGATATGGACTTTTAAGGCTGTATAAGCCACAGTTTTAGTCCGATCTTTAAAATATTTTGCGCGAAGAGTTTTATTTGACATCCAAATATGTGTGAACAATTTCATGAAAATCGGTCCAGTTTTAGATATAGCTCCCATGTATATCTTTCATCCGATATGGACTTTTAAGGCTGTATAAGCCAAAGTTTTAGTCCGATCTTTTAAAAATTTTTCGCGAGGTGTTTTGTTTGACTTCCAAATATGTGTGAAAAATTTCATGAAAATCGGTCCAGATTTAGATATAGCTACCATATATATCTTTCATCCGATATGGCTTTTAAAGGCTGTAGAAGCCACACTTTTAGTCCGATCTTTACAAAATTTGGCATGGGGTGTTTTATTTGACGTCTCCATATATGTGCAAAATTTCATAAAAATCGCTTCAGATTTATATATAGCTCCTATATATATGTATCGCCCGATTTGTACTGAAATGGCCGTAGTAGCTAAAATTTTCAACCGATTGGCACAAAATTTGCCATGGACTGTTTTGTTACATGTCTTAACATATCTGGAAAATTTCATCAAAAGGGGTTGAGATTTAGATATAGCTCCCATATATATCTTTCATCCGATTTGAACTCTTAAAGGTGTACAAGCCACAATTTTGGTCCGATCTTCACCAAATTTGTCGTGGAGACGTTTTTGCGAAGTCTCAATGTATGTGCACAATTTCATAACAATTGGTTCAGATTTAGATATAGCTCCCATATATATATTTCATCCGATTTGGCCTTTTAAGGCAGTAGAATCCACAATTTTCCAATACATGAGCAAATTTTCATAAAAATCCTGATACCCCTGCGAGAGGTAGCAATTATCTAACAATGTATGGGATACAAAGGAGCACTAGGCAGATTCAAAAAGGAGAGAGAAAAGCAAAGTAAAGTTCCTGGTCAAAATTCTGAAAAAACAAGTAAGGAAAGGCAAAAGACAGACGAAGGCGACTATATATAATACCACGCACCTGTCCTATAAGGAGAAACTGGGAGCTATATCTTATTCTGAACCGAATTTAGTGGTCTTCGATGGAGGTTTTCATATGGGTAATAAAACAATCCGTATCAAATTTCGAACAAATGTGTCCAAAATTGTCATATTTACGGCTCTATATATGTGCAAATAGGTCGGTATATATGTATACGGAAGCTAAATATTAAACTGAACCGATTTTGATAAAAATTTAACAAAAAAGTCTACAGTCATAAAAGAACTATATATGCCAATTTTCGTGACAATCGGTTGACAAATGACCCCATTATTGTAATATTACTCAAAGTCGGACAAACATATCTAAACCTGAACCGATTTCGACCAAACTCCGTAGATCTTATTGTAGTCGTAGAGGAAAGCGTTATGCTAAATTTTGTGAAGATTGCTCAATGAATGCGTTTGCAGTTGCTCTAGAAGCAAAAATCGGACGAAATATATACGTGGTAGCTATATATAACCCTGAACCGATTTTTATGAAATTCTTCAGTAACATCGAAATCCACAAGAAAATCCTTCCTGCCAAATTTTGGGAGAATCGGTTAGCAAATGACTTCATTATTGCAATATTACTCAAAATCGGACGAATATATATATGAGAGCTATATCCGAATCTGATCTGATTTCGACCAAACTCTTTAGATATTGCGGTAGGTGTAGAGAAAAGCTTTGTGCAAAATTTTGTGAAGGTTGGTCAATAAATGCGCTTGCAGTGGCTCTAGAAGGGAAAATCGGTCGAAATATATATGAGAGCTATATCTAAATCTGAACCGATTTCCACGAAATTTATCGATAATGTCGAAAGTCATAAGAAAATCCTTCTTGCCCAATTTCGAGAAAATCGGTATACAAATGACCCCATTATTGCAATATTACTCAAAATCTGACCAACATCTGTATGCGTGATATATCCAAATCTGAACAGATTTCGACCAAACTCCATAGATATTGTGGCACTCACGAAGAACAGCGTTTTACAAAATTTTAGGAAGATTGGCTGAAAAATGAGCTTGCTATTGCTCTTGAAGTGAAAATCGGACCATATATATATATTCCAGCTAACCCGGCCCGCTCCGCTGCGTCTTCTTTTACTTTTTATGGAACAAAAGTTTCCTTGGAATATTTATTTTCGACAATTAAAGAGATTTTAGTGTAATACCATGCAAACTTGACTAACAGTTTAACAATATAAGTGCCTTTATCTGATCTGAAAAAAATTTCAATGTAGATTATTGCAATTGCAAATTTCCCCACGAATATTCCATTAAGGAACAGAGGCAAAACTGCTCACATATCAATGAGTGGTGTCCGATTCAAGTTTGAGCTCAATGATAACACAGGTTATTGGTATTTTTTTGGTATTTTCCAAAAACCCAAAGATCTAATCTTACAATGATGGGGATGTCAGTTTTGTACGGATTTGATCGTCAGATTCGATATTTTTACTAAGGCTGTCTTTAAAAATTCTCGTTAATCGTAGCTCTGTAAGACTGTCTTCTACACAGTATCCTTGGTGGCAAATACAGGCAACCCTCAAAAGCCGTTTTCCAACTCAAGGTATCCCAACACCAACACTACATGCGAATTTTCCCTTTATTTAATGAAAAAGCATCTCCTTAAAGTATTACATATACAAAATATTGTTCTCTGACTAGTTCGACACAACAAAACAAGTATTTGTATATTTATTTATTCTTTTGTCAACGAATTCATAAACTTCAAACTTTCTTTGCCAAAAAGTAAATCCTTCATGTTTTCATTGTTTATTCAAAAGTCACCCACCCTCCAAAAAAAACTCCTTGAATGTAAACACGAGTCAGTTTTGTTCATTCATGTATTTGTTTCGCTTGCAAATACGTGAATAAATCCCCCTTTACAAAATATAAGACCTTTTTCTCTCTAAAAAAAAAAAAGAATAAATCAAATGAGTCTATGTAAATGAAAATAATTTTTCCAAGAAATCACAAAATTCCACTTTAAAATTCAAAAGACTGCTTTGATTTATGCAAAAAAAAAAGAAGAAAGGATGGGACTTAAAGGTTAGGCAATACAAATACGACCACACAAACCCACCTAAAACCCCCTAGAAGTATGCTGTGGTTTTTCCGTTCAGCTTCAGCTTCTCTTCTCGGTTTTTGAATGGTTAACAAATTCCTTTTGAAGTTACCACAATCCAATGGTTGCCCGTTTTTGAAGTACGACCTAATGTTATGTGCAACTATGTTCAAGAAACTCTGTGTACGTACCTTTTGCCTTCTTTTTGGGGAAATAATAATTTACGATAACTTCATTATGCCGAGACCTTGGTTGCCGACAGCCCTCCCAAAAGTGGTTTATATGATTTGTTTGTGTCTGCAGCGCCTAAAAGTCTACTATGAAAATATAATAAAATGAAAAAAACATTTTGTGATATAATAATTCTTTGTTGTATAGCAGTCCCTGGCGTCTGCATAATTTTTCGCCATATGAAAATATGTACCAAACCAAAAGCCAAAAGTAGTTGAATTAGTTAGGGGTAGGGGAAGCGCAGGAAAGCACAAACCAGAATTCACCTACATTATTTCACTTGTGGCGCCAAGCTTCACCACGCCACCACCAATGCCGCCAACAAGACTAATTTATGGCAATTCACTTTCAGTTTCGCCGTTGCCAAACCAACAACTTTTCGACCTTGTGCCGAATTTTAATGACGAGGGGAATGTAGAATCCTATGGAAAAATAAAAACAACATATTTATGTTTCAAAAGTACCAAAAGACAGAGAGTGTAGTGCTGCCGGGCCAAAAAGGAAATTAGCTGCGAGTGCTATACAAAATATATTTCTTCGAAATAAGATTTTTTTCAAAATGCTGAATTTTTTTGTTCATACAGAATTTCACCGAAATTTGATATGCATAGATTATCAAACCTAATTAGATTTTCATAGAAAATTTCGTGGTAATATGATATTTTTCGAAAATCTCGTCCAAGTATGATTTTCATAGAAAACTTCACCGAGTTTTTCAGAAAATTTCACTAATTACTGATTTGTGCAATGGTAGAAGCACGCCTCTTTGAGACGAACATTGGATCATATTACGGTATATTTCTTCGAACATATCTAATATCGATCAAATCCAATATCGATTATATCGAATATCGATTATATCCAATATCGATTATATCACATATCGATTATATCCAATATCGATTATATCCAATATCGATTAAATCCGATGTCGATTATATCCAATATCGATTATATTCAATATCAATTACATCTGATATTGCTAATATCGAATATCGATTACAACAAATATGTCTAACATCAAATTTAAGTTATGACAAATATCGATTATATCAAAAAATGATCATGTTGAAATTCGAATATCGATTTTACCGAATATCGATTTTATCGAGTATCTATTTTACCAAATATCGATTTTATCGAATATCGATTTTATCGAATATCGATTTTATCGAGCATCGATTTTATGTAGTATCGATTTTACCGAATATCGATTTTATCGAGTATCGATTTTACGGAATATCGATTTTATCGCGTATCGATCTTATCGAGTATCGATGTTACAGAATAAAGAATATCGGTTATATCGAATATAGATTATATCGAATATCGATTATATCGAATATCGATCATATCCAATATCGATTATATCCAATATCGATTATATACAATATCGATTATATCCAATATCGATTATATCCAATATCGATTATACCCAATATCGATTATATCGAATATAGATTTTAATGAATATCGATTATATCGAATATCGATTTTATCGAATATCGATTATATCGAATATCGATCATATCCAATATCGATCATATCCAATATCGATTATATTCAATATCGATCATATCCAATATCGATTATATCTAATATCGATTACATCCAATATCGACTACATCTAATATTGAATATCGATTACACCGTATATGTGTTACATCGAATCTAAGTTATGGCAAATATCGATTATATCAAAAATTTATCATGTTGAATATCGATTTACCGAATATCGATTTAATCGAGTATCGATTTACCGAATATCGATTTTATCGAGTATCGATTTTAACAAGTATCGATTTTATCGAGCATCGACTTTATCGAGTGTCGATTTTATCGAGTATCGATTTTATCGAGTATCGATTTTATCGAGTATCGATTTTATCGAGTATGGATTTTACCAAATATCGATTAATTCATTTTTTATGGAGAATTTTCATAGAATATTGAATTTTCACAGAAATTTCATAAAAATTCGGTTTTTGTAGAGAACTTTTCCTCAAACTTCGATTTACAAAGAAAATTCTCTCAAAAAATGATTTTCATCCAAAAATTCGCGAAATTTTTTTTTCATAGAAATTTCCGTCGAATTTAATTTCATTTCTAAAGAAAAACAATTAGATTTTCATGTATAATGTCGATATTAATGTATAATATCAAAATTAAATTTTTAAAGAAAAATTTTGGACTAGAACTCCATCGAAATTAGATTTTCAAATAAAATGTCATCGTTTTGAGATTTTAACAGAAATTCGTAGAAATTTTCTTGACAATGAGGTAAAATTGTCTATGGAAATCTAATTTTACGGTTAAAATTTTATCGAAATTCAAAATTTTTTCGAAGATCACAAATTTCTCCAAGATTTAATTTCCGTGCAATATTTCATCAAAATTTTATTTTCATAGACAATTTCGTTGAAACTCGATTTTTGTAGAAAATTTCAACAAAATATGTTTTCTAATAAAATTTCGTTGAACTTCGTTACAATATGAACTTTGAAATATGATTTTCATAGTAACTTTCTTACGAAATGATTTTCATAAGATATTTTTATCAAAATTTAATTTTCGAAAATTTCGCTTAACTTTGAATTTAAGAAAGATTGGTGAATTTTGACTTTGTAGAATTTAATTTTCATACAAACTTTCGTCGAAATATGATTTCAAAGAGTATAATCGGAATATCAGTATGGGAGCTTTATACTTTAATATGGACCGCCTGGTCCTATTCACTACTCCATTCAGCTATTTTCAAAAAAAAAAACGTAAAAACCTCCCCGCAAACGGCAACCCTGCTCTTTACTGAATCGTTAAGCTCTTTCATTAAGCCAAAAAAAACCTGCAGTTAAAAGGCAAAATAACGAGAATCATAAAATATGCCAAAACCAATTATTGAACCTTAAATTCAAATTTTGCTTTATGGCTGGCCATTATTTCTCTTTTTTTTTTTTTCTTGAGAATCAAAAACAGAAATTCTTGCTTTCATGGCTTGGTCACTCCCACCACACCACCGACGCCTGCCCTTTTGAACCAAAAGGGAATTGGGGGTGGGTGGGAGGGTCGCAGCAGTAGGGCATACAAATTGACACAGCATAACTTAATTTGCTACCTCATAAACTGCGCCCCAAGCTGGGCAAGGCTTTATGGGTTTTGCCATAACAGAAGCCCTACTCACAGGTCTTTGGTTTCTTTTTTTCACTCCCCCAGGCGCCAATGAATCATTATTTATGATCTTTCCCTTCTAATTATCTTCAGTGATGATTTATATTTCTTTTTAGTATTTTTGGGAGGCTTATTTTGCAGCCAGTCTCGCACAACTTTTTTTGGTATTAATGCCGGTGGGTTACCGCCATGGCATACATCTTCTATGTGAGTTTTTTGCCATTTATGTGAGAAAAGTAGCACAAAGTTCTAACATGATATATGACTTGCATATATTTTTCCCTCTGTCACTTATTTATGCATTTTTTTCGGGAATATGGTTAAGGAGGGGGTTTCGCATTAATAATATTTATGTATATGGAAAATATATGGCAGTTATTTCTTTTAAGTAAGTTGAGTTTGAAAAGTTTCTTAACAATAAAAATCCAATTTAGAAACAATACCAAAAGAAAAATCACATTTACAGCAAACTAATGGCTATTAAAAGGTTTGAGAGTATTACGAGAACACTTATTGACAATAAATTGTCACCTAATAACATAAAAGGAAAACAAAATTATAGTTAAAGTCTCATTTTTTACTTGAAATATTAATTTTTGTAGTTTTTAGACTTACATTTGTTTATTATTTGGTTAAATGACAAAATTGAAACTCACCTGAAATGAAAAAAATTAAAAATATTATTGTAAACTTTATGCCATAATTCGATTCTAAAAAATCTATATTGCCAGTTTAATGTAGAAAACATATAAAGACAGCTACTGTGAACATTTAAGGATAATTATCAGCAAAGATGATTTTAATCCCACAGAAACCTAAAAGGAAGGATAATGTCAATTTGGGTTAAAACTATCAAAAAAAAGCCTTACTAAACTCACTGTCTCAAATTTCAGCAAAATCGGACAATAAATGCCATTTTTATGGGCCCAAAGCCCTAAATTGAAGGATCGGTCTACATGGCAGCTGTATCCAAATCTAAACCAATTTGTGCTATATTGCAGAAGTATGTTGACGGTCTTAACTTAACTCACTGTCTATATGGCAGCTATATCCAAATCTGGACTGATCTGGGCCAAATTGAAGGAGAACGTAGAACAGCCTAACCAAACTCACTGTCCCAAGTTTTTGAAAAATCGGGTAATTAATGTGGCTTTTATTGGCCTAAGACCGTAAATCGGCGGATCGACCTATATGGGGGCTATATCAAGATATAGTCCGATATAGCCCATCTTCGAAGTTAACCTGCTTATGGACAAAAAAAAAGAATCTGTGCAAAGCTTCAGCTCAATATCTCTATTTTTAAAAACTGTGGCGTGATTCCAACAGACGGACAGACGGACATGTCTCGATCGTCTTAGATTTTTACCCTGATCAAGAATATATATATAGGGTCGGAAATGAATATTTCGATGTGTTGCAAACGGAATGACAAAATGAATAAACCCCCATCCTTGGGTGGTGGGTATAAAAAGGTGGAACAAAACGAAACTCATCCAATGTTGATCATTAAAGCACTTGCAGACAGCCATAAAATAAAAATTGCTGTATAATACGTCTCATTGAAGAAAAGTGCCATATTATATCCAAAGTTGATGAAGGCTGTAAAAAGAGAATGAATATCGGCTAGGACATTCTCAAATATTTTTAAAACAGAATAGCTATCAGTAATTTATTATATCCAGTAAATTTCAGTACGTTAGGATGCCTGAGATACAGTGGGTAAGAATCGAAAAAAGTTGTTAAAATTCAGCCGTTTGAGAATGGGTTGAGAGTTAACGGGACTATGCGCCGTAAATCGTCCGGGTGCCTCTCAGCAGGCCACTCGTCATTTGGAAAAATTTGTCTGGTTGCCAAATCTTAATTTGAGAACCGATTTCCGAAATCTTTGCTGGAAAGTGTTCAAAAAGAAAAAGATCACTTGAGGTCTGCAATATCTCTACGGGTCTCAGGGATTTTCGACTTTTAATATATGACGAGACAGGCCTCTTACGAATTTTTTTTACACCAAACAATATTTGCGGTCTGCTCCATAGCCGGTTTACTAAAGACTGACGATATTGAAACCATCTAAAAATTATGCCCAAAACCTCGTTAGCACCTCGGCTATTACCATTCAAAATTTGAAAGAGTTACCTCTACCCGTTCTCAAACGGCAGACTTTTTACTTTTTTTTCGATTCCCACTGTGTGTTTGTTTATTACTGAACTAAGGTCAATCAAACCTAATTCTGGTCAGTTTCTCTATAACGAAGTTTCTCTATGACGTAGTATTTCGTCGGTCCCCAACTGATACATTATAGTAAAGTTCTACTGTAAATATATATATTCTTGATCGTCTTGGCATTCTTATCAGATTTAGCCATGTCCGAACGTCCGTCTGTCTGCCTCTCGAAAGCACACTAACTTTCGAAGGAGTAAGGATGGGGGCTTGAAACTTTGCATAAATATTTCCCATTAGTGCAGGTCGGGATTGTAAATGGGACAAATCGGCCCACGTTTTGGTATAGCTGACATATAAACCGATATCGGATATTGACTTTATGAGCCCCTAGAGCCCCACCCCCTTCGGATATCAATTGGTGTAAATCAGTTGCGATTGTAATTGGGCCACATCGGTCCATGTTTTGATACAGCTGCCATATAAACCGATCTAGGATATTGACTTCTTGAGCCACTAGAGGGCACAATTCTTACAGCATTTGGCTGAAATTTTGCATGACGTGTTTTGCTATGACTTCCAACTGTGCCAAACATGGTTCAAATCGGTTCATAACCTGATATAGCTGTCATAAAAACCGATTTTGGATCTTGAATTCTTGAGACACTAGAGGGCGCAATTATTATCCGATTTGCCCAAAATTTAGCATGACATGTTTCGTTATGACTTCCAACAAATGTGCTAAGCATGGTTCAAATCGGTTCATAACCTTATATAGCTGCCATATAAACCGATCTTGAATCTTGACTTTTTGAGCTACTAAAGCGCGCAATTCCTATCCGACATAGCCCCCATATAGACCGATCCGCCGATTTAGGGTCTTGGGCCCATTAAAGCCACATTTATTATCCGATTTTGCCAAAATTTGGGACAGTAAGTTGAGTTAGGCCCTTCGATATCCTTCATGTATTTGGCCCAAATAGGTCCAGATTTAGATATAGATATAGCCATATAGACCGATCACTCGATTTAAGGTTTTGGACCCCTAAAAGGCGCATTTATTGTCCGATTTCGCCGAAATTTGCGACAGTGAGTTGTGTTAGGCTCTTCAACATTATTCTTCAATTTGGATCATATCGCTCCAGATTTGGATATAGCTGCCATATAGACCGATCTCTCGATATAAGGTTTTGGGCCCATAAAGAGAGCATCTAATATTCGATTTCGCCGAAATTTGGGACAGCGCGTTTTGTAAGGCTCCTCGACAGCTTTTTGCACTTTGACCCAGATCGGTCCAGATTTGGATATAGCTGTCATATAGACCGATCTCTCGATTTAAGGTGTTGGGCCATAAAAGACGCATTTAATATCCGCTTTCGCCGAAATTTGGGACAGTGAGTTTTGTTAGACTCTTCGACAGCTTTATGCATTTTGGTCCAGATCGGTCCAGATTTGGATATAGCTGCCATATAGACCGATCTCTCGATTTAAGGTTTGGGCACATAAAAGGCGCATTTATTGTCCGATTACGCCGAAATTAGGGACAGTGTGTTGTGTTAACGCCTTCGACTTCATTCTCGAAAAAATTGAACAATGACTTTTACTTATTAAACCACTCAATATCCATGTCGAATTTGGTCCAAATCGGACCACATTTCGATAAAGCTGCTATGGTGGCATAAATTATGCATTAATCACCGGATTCTGATGAATGGTGGTTTATACCCAAGGTGCTGGGTATCGAAAGTTCGGCCCGGCCGAACTTAACGCCTTTTTGCTTGTTTTCTATAGTCCTTTGTTGGCCTAAAAAGAGTTATCGGGCAAAGAACTCGACAAATGCCATCCATGGTGGAGGATATAAAAGATTGGGTCTGGCCGAACTTAGCACGCTTTTAGAAGCCACAATTTTGGTCCCATCTTTAGCATGAGCTGTTTTATTTAACACCCCAATCGGTGCGCTTGGTTTCATTAAAAGCGGTTCAGATTTGGATAAATCTCTCATTTATATTTTTTATTAGATATGGGCTTTTAAGGCTGTAGAGCCTTAAGTTTTAGACCGATCTTTATAAAATTTAGCCTGGGGTATTTTATTTGACGTCCTAGTACTTGTGCAAAATTTCAACTACATCGTTTGAGATTGAGCTTCTATATATATATATATATCGTCCGATATGGCCTTGTAAGACTGTAGTTGCCACAACCTTGGACATATCGTAATAAAATCTTACAAGGATCTCTAAAATATTTCAAAAGGTTTGCAAAATTGAAGTTTGACAAGATTTCAACATAGGTTTCGGTGGTGTAGGGTATTCTATGGTCGCCTCCGCCCGACTTTTGCCTTTTCCTACTGGTTGGCAAATCAAAACAACTGGATAATCATCTGTGAGGTAAAATAAGAAACGATCAGCAATCGAAATTTGAAACGGATGATCGTGTCCCTTAGTAAAAAGGAAATTAAATTTAAATACCGCATATTTATTTTAAAGTTTTGGTTCGTGGCTCATTTTCATTGCCAAAATCCTACAACTAAGGACAAATCTTAAATTTTCGGGCAACTTTTTTTCTGTGTGAAAGTTTCCATAAAACTCAGTATAAAACGCTCTCTCCAATTTCAGCATAATATTGTCTTCCCTACAGAAGTTTGCCTTATTAATTCATAACTCTAAACCAATTTCCATATATAACAAGTTTTAATTCAATTCCATAGCCATAGATATGGCCCTTCATTTTGTTTTAATTTAGCCAAAGCTCATAGTAATCCGCTATACTTTAAATATGAATGAAAAAGTAATGCAGCAAAAAAAAAAAAAATAAAAATCAAGCAAACTCATAAGCGTTTAAGTATGCTTCAGTACAAAAATTACACATGCATGCCATGGCATCCGCTTTGCCTTTGTCAGCCACCATTTCTAGCAAGAGCAGCTGAATTGTGGCACACACACCCATGCATACACTCATTGCGTCCTAGTTGTTGGTTGGTCTTTTTTTTTGCGGTTTGTCGTTAGTCATGTCTATAATTCATGGTTTTTAGCATGCCAAAGTCATTTAAGCTCATTTTCATATCTGAGTGAGCGAGAAGAGTTCCTTGCATGCATTAACAATGCAAATACGAACGATGATCATGGCATATGAGCCTGTAGTCCCCAATGAGGGATGTGTGTGTGTATGTGTGTGTTTGTGTGCTTGCCACCATGTGAATGAGTGAGCATTATTTGCGTGCTGCTGTGTAGTGTCACCATATATGCATCCCTGCAAACACATGCATATGAATATGCATCAGCAGGGATGATAAGAATCTTAAAATTGTACCAAAAACAGTTTGAAGAAGTACGCCGTTGAAAATTTTAGTGCAACTTTTATGTCTTTACAAGATAACACCTTGGGTTTTTGAAGAAAATTTAAAGCAAAATTTTGTGTTTGGAAAAATTTTATAAAGAGTTTAGTTTTAGAGAAAATTTTAGTTACATTTTGGTTTTTAGAGAAAATTTCGCGAAAATTTTCTTTTAAGAGAAAATTTAAACAAAATGTTGACATTGTTATTCAAATTTTCTCATTAAAATTCCTTTAAAATATTAACAGTACCACATTGGTACATTTATGGTCCACAAGTATCCAAGCAATTGAACATACCACTGCACATGCAAATCCATATGCGGCTGTTGTGTTTGTCTCTTTGTCTGTCTGTCAGTTCATGCCATTTTGGGCAAGGGAACTTATGTGCTACTGCTGGCGTACAGCAGAGAGCCTGTCTTTGCTATTTTTGCTTGGTGGCAGCAAATTTCACTTTGTTCATGCATCTCATATCCCATATGAAAATGAATGAAAAAAATGAATTGCACTCTGCTCACAGTTTGAGTGGCTGTTGCCATTGTAATGGCAAAGGTGACAATGAACCAAACCGAACCCAACCCCAAACCCATAGCGACAGCATGCGCTCAGCTGCCTGCCAGCTCATGCCGTGCCGGCCATGTAACATGAGTTTTTAATTTGCTGTTAATTTGGTAAATATGTGTGAGGATGTGCATGAGCACACATGCCACAGCACAACACAGAGGCGTAATAATGAATTACCGTTATAGTACAATAGTCATGGTATACCTGATGTGGGTTTATAAATATGCATCGTTAGAGGTGGCATACACGCTTGTATTTGCATTGTAAAGGTAAAATGTTTTGCTGTTCCTTTGTACAAGCCAATGACAATGGAAAGCAATTTATTATGCCACCTAAATGTATGCTTTAAAAATTGGTGACCCCAAAATGTATGCGGTGTGAAAGTTGAAATATAGTAAATGGATGGTGTCAATGATTTTTATAGCTTTTAGTAAAGTGAAACAAAAAAAAAATAAAGAAGAAGGAGAAAGATTGGGCTGGGTGGGAGAGTCGGGGGTGCTTAGGAGAGCACAGAAACATGGATTTGGACAGGTCATTAACTATGTAAATTAGAATGGTAAATGGTAATTGTTGTTTTTAGGTTACTATAAGAGAGCACAATTTGGCTTAAATCGCATCACCCATTTCCGAGATCTGGCGTTTCTGAAAATTAGGGTAAGCAGGAGGGTCCGCCCCCTTCAGATATCAAAAAATGTAGTACCCTATTTTCACCACGGGATGATTATGCACCATCTGTGAACATATCAAGAACATCAGTTCAGCCGTTTCTGAGTCTATAAGGAACACACAAACAAACAAACCTACAAACACATATTGATTTTTATATATAAGAAGATTGGGTCTTAGACGAGTGTAAACGACATGCTACAAACGTTATTTTGAGGAAGGAACCAAACGGTTTATTTACAAAAATAATAATAATAATTTTCTAAATAAAAATCCACTTGTTTCGCCTCATTGCTGCCAGTCTATAGCACTTTTTATAGCATTCGCCTCTACAACATCATGTGTATGCACTAATATTACTGTGTTACTGCGTTCAACATTTGGCCTAGACTTACTTGTTAGCTCAGCTAGTAATTTCTCAAGTGTATACGCTCATATTCAACTGTCAGTCAGTGCTATGCAATGTTTCTGAATAACATTTTCAAGGACGAACATGTCCTTCGTTTTGTTTCATTTTATATGCTACGTGCAATGTTTTGGAATTAATCGAGCAAGCGGAAAAAAACCCAGGCAGACAGACAGCAATGAGTTGAAATACTGAGAAATACGCTGACAGGCCTCAAGCATTATATTACTTCCAATAATCTCAATGTCAGATGTGACCTTTAAGATAAATATTGTATGCTGAGTATTCTTTTTTTTGGGGAAAATTACAATAAATATTCAATGCCTACACAGGAAATGAAACTTTAAGCCCATTCCTATGCAACTGAAAGGAAAAATTACGTTTCTTAAAGCATAAATCCAATTAATTCCTTATATATCTGATGGGCTGAGCAAAATGGCGTGGCGTTTTTCTTTATTGCATCACGTTTTCGAGATTAACGCTTGTTATATATGTTGTGAAATATTGTATAATTGCAGCATTAAGAAATTGAGGCAAAAAAAGGTCATTGTGATAACAAAAAAAACTACATTACAGGTCAATTTAACCAAGCTGAACTTGTTGTATTGCTAAATTTTTCATTAATGAGGGGACAATTAAATCACTTGAAACTCGGAAAAAACGGTCTTATTCACAAAACTTAATGAAACCATAAAATAGGTACTACATCTTGTTAAGATCGGACTAAAATGGTGGCTTCTAAAGCCTTAAAATACCATATCGGACAAAAGGTATATATGGGAGCTATTTCTAAATATTATGAAATTTTGTACACATATGAAGACGTCAAATAAAGCTCCCCAAGCCAATTTTTGTAAATATCAGACCAAAATTGTGGCTTCTACAGCCTTAAAAGGGCATATCGGATGAAAGATATATATGTTAGCTATATCTAAATCTGATCCGATTTTGTTCAAAATCTATAGCGTTTGTCCTTGGGCCAAAAAGGAGACTTGCGCAAAATTTCATGACAATCGGACAATAAATGCAACCTGTAACTTGATCACAAAAATACATGGACAGACAGGTGGACCGACGGACATAGGTTAATCGAATCAGGATGTGATTCTAAGCCGATCGGTATACTTATCAATGGGTCTATCTCTTCTCCTTCTAAGCGTAGCAAACAAATGCACAAAGTTAAAGTATACCTCAAACGACGATTTGAGTGATTAATAAAAAGGAATGTTATCCAGCTACAATTTTAAAGATGAGAAATCGGCAGCATTGCTTCACAAAGGCCACTGTCAAACGAAATGTGAAAAACAAAATCATTGGGCTCTGTGAAATAAGGCCCCATGAAATAAACCCCCATAATTGAAAATAACTCACCAAAAAAATTGTTGTTTTTCAATATTTTGGGGACTTATTTTCAATTTTGGGGGGATTATTTCACTAAAACTAAAACTAAACTAAAACTAAACTAAAACTAAACTAAAACTAAACTAAAACTAAACTAAAACTAAACTAAAACTAAACTAAAACTAAACTAAAACTAAACTAAAACTAAACTAAAACTAAACTAAAACTAAACTAAAACTAAACTAAAACTAAACTAAAACTAAACTAAAACTAAACTAAAACTAAACTAAAACTAAACTAAAACTAAACTAAAACTAAACTAAAACTAAACTAAAACTAAACTAAAACTAAACTAAAACTAAACTAAAACTAAACTAAAACTAAACTAAAACTAAACTAAAACTAAACTAAAACTAAACTAAAACTAAACTAAAACTAAACTAAAACTAAACTAAAACTAAACTAAAACTAAACTAAAACTAAACTAAAACTAAACTAAAACTAAACTAAAACTAAACTAAAACTAAACTAAAACTAAACTAAAACTAAACTAAAACTAAACTAAAACTAAACTAAAACTAAACTAAAACTAAACTAAAACTAAACTAAAACTAAACTAAAACTAAACTAAAACTAAACTAAAACTAAACTAAAACTAAACTAAAACTAAACTAAAACTAAACTAAAACTAAACTAAAACTAAACTAAAACTAAACTAAAACTAAACTAAAACTAAACTAAAACTAAACTAAAACTAAACTAAAACTAAACTAAAACTAAACTAAAACTAAACTAAAACTAAACTAAAACTAAACTAAAACTAAACTAAAACTAAACTAAAACTAAACTAAAACTAAACTAAAACTAAACTAAAACTAAACTAAAACTAAACTAAAACTAAACTAAAACTAAACTAAAACTAAACTAAAACTAAACTAAAACTAAACTAAAACTAAACTAAAACTAAACTAAAACTAAACTAAAACTAAACTAAAACTAAACTAAAACTAAACTAAAACTAAACTAAAACTAAACTAAAACTAAACTAAAACTAAACTAAAACTAAACTAAAACTAAACTAAAACTAAACCTAAAACTAAAACTAAAACTAAAACTAAAACTAAAACTAAAACTAAAACTAAAACTAAAACTAAAACTAAAACTAAAACTAAAACTAAAACTAAACTAAAACTAAACTAAAACTAAACTAAAACTAAACTAAAACTAAAACTAAAACTAAAACTAAAACTAAAACTAAAACTAAAACTAAAACTAAAACTAAAACTAAAACTAAAACTAAAACTAAAACTAAAACTAAAACTAAAACTAAAACTAAAACTAAAACTAAAACTAAAACTAAAACTAAAACTAAAACTAAAACTAAAACTAAAACTAAAACTAAAACTAAAACTAAAACTAAAACTAAAACTAAAACTAAAACTAAAACTAAAACTAAAACTAAAACTAAAACTAAAACTAAAACTAAAACTAAAACTAAAACTAAAACTAAAACTAAAACTAAAACTAAAACTAAAACTAAAACTAAAACTAAAACTAAAACTAAAACTAAAACTAAAACTAAAACTAAAACTAAAACTAAAACTAAAACTAAAACTAAAACTAAAACTAAAACTAAAACTAAAACTAAAACTAAAACTAAAACTAAAACTAAAACTAAAACTAAAACTAAACTAAAACTAAACTAAAACTAAACTAAAACTAAACTAAAACTAAACTAAAACTAAACTAAAACTAAACTAAAACTAAACTAAAACTAAACTAAAACTAAACTAAAACTAAACTAAAACTAAACTAAAACTAAACTAAAACTAAACTAAAACTAAACTAAAAATAAACTAAAACTAAAACTAAAACTAAAACTAAAACTAAAACTAAAACTAAAACTAAAACTAAAACTAAAACTAAAACTAAAACTAAAACTAAAACTAAAACTAAAACTAAAACTAAAACTAAACTAAAACTAAACTAAAACTAAACTAAAACTAAACTAAAACTAAACTAAAACTAAACTAAAACTAAACTAAAACTAAACTAAAACTAAACTAAAACTAAACTAAAACTAAACTAAAACTAAACTAAAACTAAACTAAAACTAAACTAAAACTAAACTAAAACTAAACTAAAACTAAACTAAAACTAAACTAAAACTAAACTAAAACTAAACTAAAACTAAACTAAAACTAAACTAAAACTAAACTAAAACTAAACTAAAACTAAACTAAAACTAAACTAAAACTAAACTAAAACTAAACTAAAACTAAACTAAAACTAAACTAAAACTAAACTAAAACTAAACTAAAACTAAACTAAAACTAAACTAAAACTAAACTAAACTAAACTAAAACTAAACTAAAACTAAACTTAAGCTAAACTAAAACGGACGGAGGGACGGACGGTGGGACGGACGGAGGGACGGACGGAGGGACGGACGGAGGGACGGACGGAGGGACGGACGGAGGGACGGACGGAGGGACGGACGGAGGGACGGACGGAGGGACGGACGGAGGGACGGACGGAGGGACGGACGGAGGGACGGACGGAGGGACGGACGGAGGGACGGACGGAGGGACGGACGGAGGGACGGACGGAGGGACGGACGGAGGGACGGACGGAGGGACGGACGGAGGGACGGACGGAGGGACGGACGGAGGGACGGACGGAGGGACGGATTTGACTTCTTGAGCCGATTTGACTTCTTGAGCCCTTATTCGATTTGGCTGAAATTTTGCACATAGTGTGGACGGAGGGACGGACGGAGGGACGGACGGAGGGACGGACGGAGGGACGGACGGAGGGACGGACGGAGGGACGGACGGAGGGACGGACGGAGGGACGGACGGAGGGACGGACGGAGGGACGGACGGAGGGACGGACGGAGGGACGGACGGAGGGACGGACGGAGGGACGGACGGAGGGACGGACGGAGGGACGGACGGAGGGACGGACGGAGGGACGGACGGAGGGACGGACGGAGGGACGGACGGAGGGACGGACGGAGGGACGGACGGAGGGACGGACGGAGGGACGGACGGAGGGACGGACGGAGGGACGGACGGAGGGACGGACGGAGGGACGGACGGAGGGACGGACGGAGGGACGGACGGAGGGACGGACGGAGGGACGGACGGAGGGACGGACGGAGGGACGGACGGAGGGACGGACGGAGGGACGGACGGAGGGACGGACGGAGGGACGGACGGTGGGACGGTCGGAGGTACGAAGGGAGGGAAGGACGGAGGGACGGACGGTTCGAATGGGCTTATAGCCTGATACAGCTCCCGATTTGACTTCTTGAGCCTAACAGGCCGAAATTTTGCATGTTGTGTTATGACTTCCAACAACTCTGCCTAGTACGATCCAAATCGGTCTATAACCTGATTTAGCTGCTATATAAACCGATCTCCCGATTTGACTTCTTGAGCCCTTATTCGATTTGGCTGAAATTTTGCACATAGTGTTCTCTTACGACTTTTACCAATTGTGCCAAATACAGTCCGAATCGCTGTGTAACCTGATATAGCTCCCATTTAAACAGATCTTCCGGTTTGACTTCTGGAGCCCCAGGTTGCTGCAATTTTTGTCCGATTTGGCTGAAATTGATCGTGTAGAGTTTTGTTATGACTTCCAACAACTCTGCCTAGTACGGTTCAAATCGGTCAATGACCTAATATAACTCTCATTTAAACCGATCTCCCGACTTGACTTCTTGAGTCCTTAGAAGCCCCTTACAAGTCCGATTTGGCTGAAATTTTGCATGCAGTATTCTCTGTATGACTGACACCAACTATGCCAAATACGGTCCAAATCAGTGTATAACCCGATAAAGCATAATCGGTCTGTACTCATTTATATGTGAGAAGTTTGCCCCTGTTCCTTAGTGGAAAGTTCATGGGCAACGCTATCAACATCTTTATAATGATTCATATTTCCATGCACAAACATTTAGTTCACTTGAGGTGTTTGAGTTCGCCAACAATAGTCGATTGTGATTGTCGATTCCAGCCAAATATGTATAGCACAATTACATTTTTAGGCTTGAACTCCCTTGAACTTTCTTTTCCAATAAACTCAGAAGCCAATGCTTTAGGTGCTACATATTGTATAATGAAGCTGTCATATCTACATATCTCTACCGCTGTATTTTCTGGACATTTTTTGCTTTAATAGATCATTTCCCCATCAATGGGTCTTAGGCAAGATACTTTAGAAAATTTCTTCGTTTTTTACATTTTGTAAGCTCCTACAATTTATCTTTATCTAAATTTAAAATCATAAACTCTACCCACTCACGTTACTCGCCATTCTGCCAGCCCTCAATAACAGAACAATAAATTTCCTTTTAATAAATACAAGGTATGTATCCTCCCTCCCTGCCTCAGTCCAATGGTACAAATTCATTTACATTAAAGTCTCATTAATTTCTATTATTTATTTATATTTCATTTCATTCATTTCCAACGCCTCCATCCATGCCCCCCCCCATTATTGTATGGGCTCATTATTATTCATAACACCTGGCGTGGAACATAAAACAGGACCCATTGTTTCGAAACAAATCAAAAATTGCCTTTGTTTCTGTTCATCGAATTTTTTTATGCGAACCAACGAACCAACACAGCGATGCCATCATGATTTTGGTACATCAATTTTGGGGTATTTTATGACCATCATCATCATCATCTTTATCACCATCATTGGCATCAGCGCAACAAAGCATTGGCAGTAGAACATAATCGAAAGCTTTGTTCGTCCTTTTCGAAAGACTTTTTTTTACTCAAGGGGAGATTTTCTCTGTGAATGGTCTTCGACAGTTGTTTGTTGATTTTCCTATTCTTCATCGCCTTCCCCTTTACATTGCTGGCAATGCCACAAAGAAAATTTTTCCTTACCTTTGATATAGTTTTAATGCTCATTAACATTCAATAAGTTTAACAACGGTGACATTTTTCTCGCACTTCTTCGCTCCTTTACTCATCCGTCTTCATGGTGCCATTCATTTCAGTCATTCATTTTGTCATTATGCGTTCATAGCTTACTCTGAACGAACTTCCCCCCTTACCCCGATATCCTGCGAACATTATATAACTTTAAAGAGAATAGCTAACGTAGGCTAGGCAAGCCAGGTGTTGAAGCAAGCTAAACATAGGAGGGTAGGAAGTAGATTAAAGGTAGAGCATACACAGGTGAGATGAATAGAGTGTAATCAGTTGTCAACTTTAGAATGAAAATATAAAAACTCAAGATAAAATAAAAAATTAAAAAAATGTTTTTCAGAAAAAGGGGAAAAAATTTTATTTTAAGTATAACTAAAAATATATAATATAATTATACAAAAATCCTTCAATAATCAAAAAAAAAAGTTAAAATGAAATTGAGAAAAAAATGTTGTCAACATTTCCAAAATCCAAACTTTAAAAAAATTCGCTGATTTTAAAACCCACATAGACGATATTAAGGTTATAATAGGACACTTTGAAGACTAGAGTAAAAATATAAACTAAATTAAGGTAAAGTGTGAGGGCGATTTCTGTCTCCATTTTTTGTTAGCATTTCCAAAATCCAAACTGTAAAAAAATCCTGCATATGTAAAACCCACATAGACGACATTAAAATACTAATAGGAAACAAAAGCTAGCTTTTAAAGACTAGAGAGGACTAGAAATTCTGAACCCAATTAAGGTCAAGTGTGAGAGCAATTTTTATGTTAATATCAGCCTTTGTGGCCATGTAGGCCAATCAGGTTAGTACGACTAACAAAAGATTTATTGGTCGCCCAATACCCAAAAAACCTCAAAATTGTTGGCCTTATTGACCGATTGACTACATATTGACCCCAACGACCTGATATAGATACCTGATGAGGTCGTAGTTCAATATTTCAAGATGTTTTAAATGGAATGATTAGTATAACATCCCATCCTATGGTAGCGGTGTAGGGTATAACAAAAAATCACCCCTTGTGGCTTAAATGTCAACATCCTTGTATAAGTACTTAACAACAAAAATGTTCCATCTACGGCGGCTGCCAACCATCTGTCGTGCTCCATTTAATTCCAACCGTTAAGTAAAGAAAAAAAAACAGACAAACATTCGTACCACCATCGGCCACCAACACAGTGTGGAAAACAATCGAAAAAACAAGTAAAACAAGAAAAAAAGGTTTAAAGTTCGGCCGGGCTGAACTTTGGATACCCACCACCTCGGGTATATATGTAAACCACCATTCATCGCAATCTGGTGAAAAATGCATACCTCATGCCCCATTGCAGCTATATCGAAATATGTTCCGATTTGGACCAAATACCAATAAGTACAAGTCATTGTTCAATTGTGTATAACAAAATATTGGCCTTTTTAGTAGCTATGTCCAAAAGTAATCCAATCAGAAGCATATACGACACGGAAGTCGATAAGCCTAATATAAGTCATTGTGTTAAATTTCAATGAAATCGAACAATAAAAGCGCCTTTTATGGCCCCAAAACTTCAAATAGTGAAATCGGTCTATATGGCAGCTATATCCAACTCTGGGCCGATCTGGACCAAATTGAAGAAAGATGTCGAAGGACCTAACACAACTCACTGTCCCAAATTTTGCCAAAATCGAACAATAAATGCGCCTTTTATGGGCCCAAGACCTTAAAACGAGAGATCGGTCTATATGGCAGCTATATCCAAATATAGACCGATCTGGGCGAAATTGAAGAACGATGTTGAGGTGCATAACACAACTCACTGTCCCGAATTTCAGCAAAATCGGATAATAAATGCGGCTTTTATGTGTCTAAGACCCTAAATCGGAGGATCGGTCTATATGGCAGCTATATCCAAATCTGGACCGATTATTGCCAAGTTGAAAGAAGATGTCGAAGGGCCTAACACAACTCACTATCCCAAATTTTGACAAAATCAGATAACAAATGTGGCTTTTATGGGCCTAAGACCCTAAATCGGGAGATCGGTCTATATGGCAGCTATATCCAAATCTGGATTGATCTAGGCCAAATTAAAGAACGATGTTAAGGGGCATACCACAACTCACTGTCCCAAATTTTGGCAAAATCGGATAATAAATGTGGCTTTTATGGGCCTAAAACCCTAAATCGAGAGATCGGTCTATATGGCAGCTATATCCAAATCTGTACCGATCTGAGCCACATTTAAGAACAATGTCGAAGGGCCTAACACAATTCACTGTCCCAAATTTCAGCAAAATCGGATAATAACTGTGGCTTTTATGGCCCTAAGACCCTAAATTGAGAGATCGGTCTACATGGCAGCTATATTGAAATCTGGACCGATCTGGGCCAAATTGAAAAAAGATGTCGAAGGGCCTAACGCAACTCATTGCCTCAAATTTCAGCAAAATCGGATAATAAATGTGGCTTTAATGGGCCTAAGAACCTAAATGGAGAGATCGGTCTATATGGCAGCTATATCTAAATCTGAACCAATCTGAGCCAAATTAAAGAAGAATGTTGAAGGGCCTAATACAACTCACTGTCCCAAATCGCGGCAAAATCGGATTATAAATGCGCCTTTTATGGGTCTAAAACCTTAAATCGAGAGATCGGTTTATATGGCAGCTATATCCATATCTGATCCGATCTGGAACATATTGCAGAAAGATGTCGAAGGGCCTTACACAACTCACTGTCCCAAATTTCGGCGACATCGGACCATGAATGAGCTTTCTATGGGTCCAAAACCTCAAATCGAGAGATCGTTCTATATGGGAGCTATATTCAAATCTGGACCGATCTGAGCCAAATTAAAGAAGGATGTCAACATGGCCCCGACCGGTCCAGATTTGGATGTGGCTGCCATATAGACCTAGCTCTCAAGTTAAGGTCTTGGGCTCATAAAAGTCGCATTTACTGCCTGATTTCGCTGAAATTTGGGATAGGAAATTATGTTAAACCTCTCGACATCCTGGTTTAATTTCGACCAGGTCCGTTTAGATTTGGCTATAGCTGCCAGATATACCGATCTCCCGTAAAAGGTGAATTTATTAACCGATTTCGCTGAAAATTAGCGCAATAAGTTCTGTTAAGCCCTTCAACATTCGTACTGAGTTTTGTCAAGATCGGGCTATATTTCGATATAGCTGCCATATATGCCGATTCAAGTGCTTGGGAATATAAAAGCACGTTTATTACTCGATTTTGCTGAAATTTTACACATTGGGCTGTGTTAGGCCCTTCGACATTCGTGTTCAATATGGCCCAGATCGGTCCATATTTAGATATATCTTCCATATAGACCGATCTCCAGACTTAAGGTCTTGGACCTACAAAACTAGCAATTGTTGTCCGATTTCGCAGAAGTTTAGTTCTTTTGAGTGAACTCTTTTAAGCTCTTCGACTTCAGTGCCCTATATAGTTCAGATCAGCCTATATTTGGAAAAAGCTGCCATATACATATACCGAACTGCCGATTTAAATTCTAAGGCCAATTAAAGGTGCACTTTTATACCCTACACCACTACTGTGGTACATGACTCCCAATATAACTGATGAACTTCATAGAAATCGGTTCAGATTTGGATATAGTTCCCATATATATGTACGTCCGATTTGCAGTAATAGAGCAATAAAATGATCATTTGTCAACCGATTCTCTGGAAATTTGCCAGGAAGGATTTTCTTATGACTCCCAATATAACTGATGAATTTCATAGAAATCGGTTCAGATTTGTATATAGCTCCCATATATATGTTCGTCTGAATTGCAGTAATACTGCAATAAAATTGTCATTTGTTAACCGATTCTCTCGAAATTTGGTACTATGAGTTGGGGAAGAGCCTTACATAGCCTTTCTAAATATGGTGGTGATTGGACCTCATTTAGATTTAGCTGCTATGAATTCATGAATAATGCATTTTTCACCGTAGTGTGACGAAAGGTGGTTAATATATATCCGAGGTGGTGAGTAACCAAAGTTCGATCCGGCCGATCCGGCATATATCCCCTAAACACATGCAAACAATTTTTTGCTTGTTTCTCATTCGAGATGAGCTCAATGATCAGAGATTTTTTTTTTCTTTGCAAATGAAAAAGGTCGCAACACACACCAACCGCTATGGGACGTGTTTCGAAATTTGTTTTAGAATTTCTCATCAGCCATATTAGGTGAGAAGACATCAGGTGCCTTACATTGGTACATTGTACTGATACCGAGTTTATTGCAGAAAACGCCTCTATGATATGAATACCACATTAACCACCCTCGACAACCCTCTCTGTTAGCTGTACTTTTCCCAATGCATGTATTTCTGCGTAATGACAGAGTTTTTGTCTACACAAATTACTTTACTCCCATGATATGCAGATGATTCTTTGCATCTGTTGGATGTTACATTGGTGGCTTCGAACGCTAGACAATGACAATGGTTCTCGCTGTTGCTCGGTGTGCCCAGGTTCGAATCCCGACCAATTTTTGCTGAATTTGTCATTTTCAAGCTTTTTGCCTGTTAGGGCAAAGTTCTTAAATTTTACAATTTTTGTTTGTTTTTCTTTCGAGACGAGCTTAATGATCGGAGATTTTTTCTATTCACCAAACAATTTTTGTAGCCTATAGATTCAATTTACTAAAAAATGCCGATTTTGAAATCATCTTTGCCCGAAATGGTTGTTTTGAGGATTTTTGAAATAGTTGTCACGACCACCTTAAAACTTAAAATTTGTGCATATGATCTCGTTCTAGCCATTTAAAATTTCAAACAGATATCTCAAGCCGTTCTCAAAAGCCTAATTTGTTACTGTTTTTTTTCGATTCTATCCCACTGTGCATCAGTCGACATCCAACTGTGGAATATGTCAATCTCACCATGGTTAAGCTAAAAGTTGATATGAAGATGGAGTACACAAACCAAAATTCGTCCTTTTTGGCAGGACAAGAATCCTTGTTGTCCTAGTTTTTTTTGTGATGGTGACACACAAAACAAGACTTATTTTGAGAATTTGGCATGTAAGCAAAGGAGACAGTTTGACAAAGGGTTGGTCTGGCAATCTTAAATAACTTCTCCTACAAGCATGCTTGAAATTTTTCAAGTTAACAAAAATTGATGAGAAAAAATGATGGCTTAGCCTTTTGAAAAGGAAAATCGAAACAAATCAACCAAGTGATACCCTACATTAGAATTAGGAAAGTAAAGAAATACTGGCAAAAATATCAAAAGGAACGGAATAGGAGATATGCAAATAAACATAAAAACACAGACAAACAGAGAGACGAACGAATAGACCGACAAACAAAGTAAAGGAAAAACTGGTATACAGACAGATGAAATGAAAAATTTGAGAAACAGACGATTAAACCATGAATCAATGTGCCTTTTTGAATGTTTCTCCAAGTATAACATTTTAGGACTGCATGGCAGTGAGGGGAGTTGGTAAAACATAGACCTTAGGGCATTTTTTAACCATATGGGAACTTTGAAAAGCAAAAATCATACGACAAAATATCACCTTTGTTGCCAAATAATAAATGGCAAAAATTCGTTTAGAATCATAATCTGAATTTTGCTAACAAATCATTCTCAGTTACGGGATTTATACAAGGACAAATCTTAGAGCCACTTAATGAAGCATATCCTTTAGGTTAGGTTGAAAAGAAGCTGCGGATATAAAACCGCCCCATGTCACTATGGACATACACCTAAGCCAGTAAACGGCTTGTTGTGCGCCCTCAATACTTAAAAAGTAACCTCGAAAGAGAAATTCTAAGTTAGGAATTCCGTGCTACTTACAAAATCCTAAACAGTTATCCAAGCCTCGCCCCTAACTTGGTTCATGTCTGGTATTGTGTCCCTACCTAAGTGCCGGTATCTTTTAGACGCAAAAGTCGGACAATGACATAGGATATGCTTCTACGTCTCACCATTTTTGCCATATGCCCCACACATGCTATCACTTGCCTCGCCGATTTTACATAAGTGAGCTCGTAGTCCTATGTGTCCCGTTATGATGCCGAGAGCTACATTGAACTCCTTTTACAGTAATAGCCTCGTCTTCTCTCCATCTGGTTCATGTCTGGTATTGGGTTCCCACCTAAATGCCGGCATCTCTTAGACGCGAAAGCTGGGCAATGACATAGGATATGCTCCAACCTCATCATCTTCCCCGCATGCCCAACACATGCTATCACTTGCCTCGCCGATTTTACATAAGTGAGCTCGTAGTCCTATGTGTACCGTTATGATGCCAAGAGATAAATTGAAATCCTTTTGCAGGAATAGCCTCGTCTTCTCTCGATCTGGATACCCCCATAGGATTTTCGCCGTCCTACCGACCGTTTCCCCAAGGTTGCATGCACATTCCCCCCCTTACATGGAATGCGTCGACCCGAAATGCTTCGGGTTAATCAAGTTTATTGACGGCAGTCGTCTGGCACGTAGTCCTATGTGTCCCGTTATGATACCGAGAGCTATATTGAACCCCTTTTTACAGTAATAGCATCGTCTTCTCTCGATCTGGATACCCCCATAGGATTTTCGCCGTCCTACCGACTGTTTCGCTGTTCCACATGGTTGCATGCGCATTCGTCGCCCACTCCCTAAACTCGGACTGCGTCGACCCGAAAGGCTTCGGGTTAAACAAGTTTATTGACGGCAGTCGTCTGGCCTTTACCGCCAAATCGTCTGCCCTTTCATTTCCCCTTACTCCGTTATGGCCCGGCACCCAAACGATACGGATTTTGTCATCCTCAGAGAAAGCGTTAATCTCCTTCTTACACTGCAAGCCTGTTCGTGACCTTACCGTCCTGGTTGTATTGCCTTTATGGTCTGTTTACTGTCCATATAAAAGTTCACATTCGACATCCTCGCGTTAACACCACACCACACCTCACGCATTCCGTGATCGCCCGGATCTCCGCCTGCGGACCGTATTATGGTCAGGCAGTCTAAAACAGATCTCAGTCCCTGGGTTCTCAATGTAAACCCCCAGGCCCACTCTGTCCTCTAGTTTTGATTCATCCGTGTAACATGATCTTCCAGACAAATCCTAGGGTTGCGTAAGTCCAAAACTGTACCGATGGCAGCAGTGCCTCGCACTCGACCTCAAATGTCGTCTCAGGTATCCGATTGGAAACCTCTTCCTTTCCTTCCAGGTTTCCCATCGTCGCCTCGATTATACCGCGATGGTATGAGCTGCTCCCATCCTCAATCCATTCTCCCATGCCCTTAAGTTTTATAACCGAAATGGCTGTCTTACACTTAATCAGTATGTCTATGGGTCGGATATCTAGAATAGTCTCCAGTGCCCTAGTAGGAGTGGTCCTCATCGCTCCGCCTATGCCAAGACAACATTTTCTCTAAACCTGTTGTGTGGTCCTTATATTGCACTTTTTCTCCATAGTAGTCCACCAAACTACTGAGGCGTAAGTAAGTATTGGTCTACTCATACTCCTGTAGAGCCAGTGGACTATCCTAGGACTCAGACCCCATTTCGAGCCTACGCCCCGTCTACATAGTGCTCAGCATCTGTGAGCCTTCTCAGTACGCTCCTGAATGTGACACTTCTAATTTAGTTTCCTGTCCAAGATCAGACCTAAGTATTTGACATTCTCACATATTGAAATCGTCTTATAGAGGAAACGTGGTGCGTCACCCACCTTGGCCCACCTTCGTCTTTCTCGTGAACAGGCATATTTCAGTCTTCTCTAGGTTAACATTGAGACCTCTGGGTCTACGCTTATGAATGTGACACTTCCAATTCAGTTTCCTATCCAAGATCACACCTAAGTATTTGACCTTGTCAGATATTGAAATGGTCTTATTGAGGAAACGTGGTGCGCCAAATTGTGCCATCTTCGTCTTTCTCGTGAACAGGCATATTTCAGTCTTCTCTGGGTCTAGCCCAATCATATGCCTATGCAAGACCCTTTCTGCCCTATTGCATAGCTGGTTCGGAACCTTATCTGCATAGCAGACGGGGTCAAATACCTCCTCATTCGGCATCCGTAATAAGCCATTTATGTTGGTCGATAAAATGCCCCCCTGTGGTGTGCCCTGTGCCACTTTCTCCCTTACTTTTATGCCATGGGACACATAATTTATCCACCTGTTCCTTAGCATATGGTTTATCCAGTCTCTAAGGACCGGGCCCACCCGCTACTGGTCTGTGAAAATGTTGGCCAGGTGGAGAGCCAGATAGTCTGGGTCCTTTTGTGACTTAAATTGTTTGAAGCTCCTCAAGGTTTCCTTCACCATAAATTCTGTAATGATAAACCTTCGATCAACATCAGTATTCCAAGATGCCGTTATCTCCGTGAGTCTGGTTGTCGTATCCTGTGAAAAATGGGTTTTCATCAAAAGCCTCAACATGTTCTCCGTTGTCTCTTCTCTCACCCCCATGTCGTCTACTAAAGTTTCAGTTTGGACATGGGTTTTTGAGAGAAATTTTTTCATCTCGGCGACGCAATTAACGCTATCGTCCTGTTCGCAGAAAAGCGCAGTTCTTTGAGTTTTTCAAGTCAGAATCTAAAATTAATGTACGCAAACATTTTGTTCACTTTAAGGTGTTGAAGTTCACCAACAATTGCAACAAACAAAAAAACATCATGTAGCTGTCCCTTATAGTTTGACAGATATACCAGTATCAACTTGGAAACACTTCGTTTCAGCTACACTGTAGACCTTACATAAACTCTCAACCACATCATCAGATGTAGAGTATCAAGATTGCTTAAAATTCCAACTAGAAAGAAAAGTTGAAGAAAATTAGGAAAAAAATTCAATCCAGCAAAAAGCAAACGACCTGACAAGAATACGTGAGAAATTCCCAATCTGTTTCTGATGAATTTTATTTGCCCAAAAACAGAAAACAGCCAAAAAAGATCTTTAAAAAATGAAAGTAAAACGGCGCGTGGTTAAGAACCGCAAATAATTCACATCATTGATATGCCTCGACAACATTTTTGGGTGGTAGACGAATCCTTAGTTAGATAAACAAACAAAAACGAAAATCAACAACCTTGGTAGTGTTTAGGGAAATAAAAAACGGATACAAAAATAGACTGCTTTTTTAGCATCCTCTAAAATTTATTTTTACTCATCAAAATATCTATCTGTATGTTACCGAAATATACGCATCCTTGTTAAAGGTCTAAGGAAACGCAAACCCAATTTCTTTATAAATTCTTAACTGTTATTTTTTTCAATTTTGCTCAAGACTCTTGCTTTAATAGGAGTATTCCATTTTCCTCGGTGGGCCATTAACTCTTCGCCTGTCATTCAGTTAGTCCTTGTGCATACCCTCGATATTTTAGTCTATTCTTGTCAGTTTATCAGAAGGTTTCCGGTTAGTTTGATTCAATTGTATTCCTTATTTATATTCTTACGAAGAGATCTACACAAACAGATAGGATATACACACAACAACAGAATTTATTTCCAAAGAAAAGGCAAAGGAGCATAGTTGTCATGGGAAGACTTTAAGCAGGTTCGTTTAAGGGATTTTGTTGAAGTAGATTTTAAGAAGGTTTGTTACGCCAGTAAGAGTTGAAGTTAAGGAAGATGGGTATTCAGACTTCAGAAAGATGTCATGGAACTACATTATGTACAAAAAAAAATCCAAAAAATCAATTTTAAACAATAAACAAGTAAAAAGGCGTTAAGTTCGGCCGGGCCGAACTTTGGATACCCACCACCTCGAGTATATATGTAAACCACCTTTCGCCAAAATCTGGTGAAAAATTCATACCTTATGCCCCATAGCAGCTATATCGAAATATGTTCCAATTTGATTCAAGTCATTGTTCAATCGAGTATAACAAAATATTGGTCGTTTTAGTAGCTATAACAAAAAATAAACCGATCTGAAACATGTACGACACGGATGTCGAGAAGCCTAACATAAGTCAAGGTGTCAAATTTCAGTGAAATCGGACAATAAATGCGCCTTTTATGGGGCCAAGACTTTAAATCGAGATATCGGTCTATATGGCAACTATATCCAAATCGGGACCGATTTGGGACAGGTTTCAGAAAAATGTCGGGGAGCCTAACACCACTCACTGTTTCAAATTTCGGCGAAATGCGGACAATAAATGCGCTTTTTATGGAGCCAAGACTTTAAATCGAGATATCGGTCTATATGGCAGCTTTATCCAAATCTGGGCCGATGTGAGATAAATTGAAGAAAAATGTTGAAGGGCCATATACAACTCACTGTCCCAAATTTCGGCTACATTGGACAATAAATGAGCTTTTTATGGGTCCAAAACCTTACATCCAGAGATCGGTCTATATGGCAGCCATATGCAAATCAAGACCGATCTGAGCCAAATTGAACAAGGACGTCGAAGGGTCTAACACAACTCACTGTCCCAAATTTCGGCGACATCGAACAATAAATGTGCCATATTATGGGCTCCTAAACCTTACATCCAGAGATCGGTCTATATGGCAGCCATATGCAAATCAAGACCGATCTGAGCCAAATTGAACAAGGACGTCGAAGGGTCTAACACAACTCACTGTCCCAAATTTCAACATAATCGAATAATAAATGCGCCTCTTATGGGTCCAAAACCTTAAATCGGCGGATCGGTTTATATGGCAGCTATATTCAAATTTGAACCGATCTAGGCCAAATTTCAGATATCCGTCGAGGGGGTTAACTTAACTAACTGTCCCAAATTTCAGCACAATCGGATAATAAATGTGGCTTTTATGGGCCTAAGACCCTAAAACGGCGGATCGGTCTATATGGGGGCTATATCAAGATATAGTCCGATATAGCCCATCTTCAAACTTAAGTTGCTTATGGAAAAAAAAAGAATCTGTTCAATGTTTCAGCTCAATATCTCAATTTCTAAAGACTGTAGCGTGATTTCAACAGACAGATGGACGGACATAAGATTTTTGCGCTGATCAAGAATATAGGGTTGCCCAAAAAGTAATTGCGGATTTTTTCATATAGTCGGCGTTGACAAATTTTTGCACAGCTTGTGACTCTGTAATTGCATTCTTTCTTCTGTCAATTATCAGCTGTTACTTTTAGCTTGCTTTAGAAAAAAAGTGTAAAAAGAAAAATGCATTTACTTTCTTTTAAAAAATCCGCAATTACTTTTTGGGCAATCCAATATATATTACTGAGGTGGTGGGTATCCAAAGTTCGGCCCGGCCGAACTTAACGCCTTTTTACTTGTTTACGTTACCGAGTATCTACAGTAAAAGCCTATGATATAATGATTATACAACAAAATTAATAGGAGTACCTGAAACACAATAACTCAAGTCACACGGAAATCTTTCTAAGTTAAAAAATTATTTGTCTTAAGACAAAGGCCCAAAAGGTTTCTCAAAATCATAACAAATAGCTAGACTTAGCTATTCACCACATTTGACAGTGTAAAATGTGACTCATGTGAAAATCCCATTCACACACACACAAGTCAAATCTCAATGGAGTGATTTGCCACACGAGATACCCTTTTGCAAAACAACACACCTATACCAAATGAAATGTACTTAAATTCATCTTAGCCATTTATGGGGCCCCACAAAGATCTAAAAGACGCTCCTCCACCCAAGTCCTTTGAGGAATACCAAACATCAGTCATCATTATAAAGTACTTTGAAATGGTTCAAGCGACCTGACCGAAGAGAATAACAAAAATTTTCCAAAAAATTCCTTGGTGACCGACATGCTACCCCCAACCTTAAACACCAAAGAGCACATTAATATTGCCTCCAAGCAAAAAAAAAAAAAACAAAACGGGAAAGCAGAAATGGCTAAGAAGGATTGTTGGGGATATCTTAGTTGTTTTGTGGCGGGCCAAAAATCACAGTTCACCAGGTTATGGTAATGGCCAAGACCAGAGAAGATATTTTGGTGTCATTTTTTGCCAACGCCCCTTCCACTTCCACTTCAATGGCTTTGCACCAACTATCTGAAATGTTTTGCTAATGCCATCATAAAAACAAAGTTTTGTTCTTCAACAACCTTGTTGTGTTGTGTTGGCATGATGATGGTGATGTGAAGGAGGGAGAGCTTGGTATTATCCTCGCCTCGAATTCCATTGACGGCGTTGATAAAGGTGGTGCGGTCTTTTCCGTTTTGTTTTTCTTTTATTTTTTGTTTTGAATACTTAACATTTGTATTCAGGTGGTGTCTCAAATATGCCACAACTGGCTAATATTTTTCAATGTGTATGTGTTTATGTGTATATGTGTGTATGTTGGTGTTGTTATTTTTGGTTTTTATGTGCCGCCAGGATGTGCGAAAACAACATTTTGTAAATTGAGCAAAAATTACACTTTATTTTGGTATTTTCGAATAAATCATATTTTTTGGGATTTAGCTTACATTTGTGTAAGCTTCATTTGAAAGCGCCATTAGTTGCACTGTGGGCTCAATAACAGAAGTTTTATTTCACCAAATACCATGGGACGAAATGATAATTTGTGATTGTAGGTAAGGTTAGATTTAAGTGGCAGTTTGCCATTAGACTCACTAAAACGTTTTCGAACAGGAGAAGGAAGACGACTTCTAGTTCCAACCGTTGAACTATCCAGATCACTTTAAAAACCCCAACAACTTGCGTAAGGTTCAAATCCGCTTACTCAGACAGGTTCTCAAAGAAAAAGAACCTTCTGACTGCCAGTGGGTGACACTTACACATCAGATGTTCTATAGATAGAAGCTTCTGCAAAAGTCGTTACTTGCAACCTTTAGTCTGTCAGCACATTTTCTGATCAGACAGTGACCTGTCATGACGGGCACAAAGCGTCAGCAAAACGGTAGATCTAGTAAAAACTAGATTAGGCCACATAATTTTGGAATGCTCATATGATTTTTATTGGTCTACGAATTTAAGTTTGGATGTAAGGTGTACTCCATTCTAAAAATACTTAATTTCGGACCGATTTTCTCATGATGTCTCATTTAGTGGTGTTTTCGGGGGAGAAGTGGTCCCCCAGATACTTGGCCCTGAAAACATATCAGCATCGTGCTCTTCTCTCAACTACCATTTATTTAAACCCCATATTGCCATTGGCTTAAGAGGAGTTTACAGGATGAGTCGTCCCCCAAACACATGGCCCCAAAATTTGATCCTTATATTGCGGTAGTCAAAAAATACAAACTATTTGTGTTGTGGGGGTGGCGTGGCCCCATAGACACTTTTCCCATGTATTGATATCAGATTCGTGCTTTACTCCCAAAGACCTTTCATTTGAGCCCCATATTGCCATGGTCGTAAATTTGTGCCCTTTGGGGAATGTTTTTGGTGAGAGGCGACCCCCAAACACTTGATCCCATATTTGGATATCAGATTCGTATTCTACTCGCAAATACCTTTTATTTAAGCCCCATATTCCCATGGTCAGGAAATAGGTCCTGTTTGAGCGGTGTTTAGGGCAAGGGGTGGACCCCTTGGTAGGTTTTAGGGTGGGGCAGCCCCCCTTAGTACCCCATCCGAAATTTGTATACCAATTTTTTTATTTGTAGGGTACTATATGAGAGCACACAAAATTTCGCTTAAATCGCACCACCTATCTCCTAGATCTGGCGTTTCTGAAAATTCGGGCAAGGGGGAGGGTCCGCCCCCCCCCCCCCCTTCTGATATCAAAAAATGTAGTACCCTATTTTCACCACGGGGTCATTATGCAGCATCTGTGAAAATTTCAAGAAAATCGGTTCAGCCGTTTTTGAGTTTATAAGGAACACACAAACATACAAACAAACCTACAAACAAACACAAAATGATTTTTATACCCTCCACCATAGGATGGGGGGTATACTAATTTCGTCATTCTCTTTGTAACTACTCGAAATATTCGTCTGAGACCCCATAAAGTATATATATTCTTGATCGTCGTGACATTTTATGTCGATCTAGCCATGTCTGTCCGTCCGTCCGTCCATCTGTCTGTCGAAAGCACGCTAACTTCCGAAGGTGTAAAGCCGCTTGAAATTTTGCACAAATATTTCTTATTAGTGTAGGTCGGTTGGTATTGTAAATGGGCCATATCGGTTCATGTTTTGATATAGCCGCCATATAAACCGATCTTGGGTCTTGACTTCTTGAGCCTCTAAAGTACGGAATTCTTATCCGATTGGAATGAAATTTGGCACGACGTGTTTTGTTATGATATCCAACAACTGTGCCAAGTATGGTTCAAATCGGTTCATAACCTGACATAGCTGTCATATAAACCGATCTTGGGTCTTGACTTCTTGAGCCTCTAAAGTACGGAATTCTTATCCGATTGGAATGAAATTTGGCACGACGTGTTTTGTTATGATATCCAACAACTGTGCCAAGTATGGTTCAAATCGGTTCATAACCTGACATAGCTGTCATATAAACCGATCTTGGGTCTTGACTTCTTGAGCCTCTAAAGTACGGAATTCTTATCCGATTGGAATGAAATTTGGCACGACGTGTTTTGTTATGATATCCAACAACTGTGCCAAGTATGGTTCAAATCGGTTCATAACCTGACATAGCTGTCATATAAACCGATCTGGGATCTTGACTTCTTGAACCTGTAGAGGTCGCAATTATTATCCGATTTGCCTGAAATTTTGTACGACGGATTCTCTCATGACCATTAACATAAGTGTTTATTATGGTCTGAATCGGTCTATAGCCTGATGCAGCTCCCATCGATCTCTCAATTTTACTTCTTGAGCCCCCAAAGGGCGCAATTCTTATTCGAATTGGCTTACATTTTACACAGGTCTCCAACATATAATTTAATTGTGGTCCAAACTGGACCATAGCTTGATATCGCTCGAATAGCAGAGCAAATCTTTTCTTATATACTTTTTTGCCTAAGAAGAGATGCCGGGAAAAGAACTCTACAAATGCGATCTATGGTGGAGGGTATATAAGATTCGGCCCGGCCGAACTGAGCACGCTTTTACTTGTTTTATATAAGATAGACCGTTCTCCCGGGTAAGTGTCCTTAGACTACTAGTTTTTGGCTGAAATTTTGCATGAGGTGTTTTGTTACGACTTTCAATAACTGTGCAAAGTATGGCGCATATCGGTTCATAACCTCATATAGCTGCCATATAAACCGATCTGGGATCTTGACTTCTTCAGCCTCTAGAGGGCGCAATTCTTATCCGATTTGGCAGAATTTTTGTACAACGGCTTCTTTCATGACCTTCACCATACGTGTCTAATATGGTCTGAATCAATCAAAAGCATGATACATCTCCCATATAAACCGATCTACCCGATTTTGTTTCTTGCACCCCTACAAGGCGCAATTCTTATCCGAATGAACTGAAATATTACACCATAGCATACTCTTATTCATTATTCTTGATAGATACTGCGCATGGAACTCGACAAATGCGATCCATGGTGGAAGGTATATAAGATTCGGCCCGGCCGAACACAGCACACTCTTACTTTTTGTAGCCACATTTTTATGTGAAGGTGGCGATCACCGTCAAGCTCCTATAGGTGAACAAGCTCGTTCCGGTTTAAAGGACCGATTGATGCGGGAACAGGGTGACCATTGGTTATTTATAAGCGTCATTAACTCGCCTCATCATATCGAGCATGCGACTCTCCGCTCGATATCGCTGATTTTCCGCGACTGCTGTAGCAGCTACTCCGCATGGAGCATTGCACTATCCGCAAGCTGTGGACGCGCCCAGAAGCTCACAGCTAAGCTTCTCGTGACAGCAATGAACACCACACAGATCGAATTTCAACGTTCCGGCCCAAAGGACTGATCGATGCGGATCAGGGTGACCATTGGTTATTTATAGGCGCATTAACTCGCCTCGTCATATCGAGCATGAGACTCTCCGCTCGATATCGCTGATTGTCCGCGACTGCTGTAGCAGCTATTCCGCATGGAGCATTCCACTATCCGCAACCTGTGGACGCGCCCAGAAGCTCACAGCTAAGCTTCTCGTGACAGCAATGAACACCACACAGATCGAATTTCAATGTTCAGGTCTGTGTGGTGCTCACATCTGTTCGTGCCGGATAGTCATATAGCTGCCTCTTTATATCGATCTGCAGATTACACTTCTTGAGCTCAAAGCTAGTTCCGCTTGAACCTTATGCCACTACTTGTGACTTGTTAGTATAAATTTTTCGATATTTTTGCTTCTTTTCCATTGTGGCCATCTCTAACAGTGTCTACTTCCAGCTGTTTAGGCATCTCTTACGCCTTCGCCGCTACTGTGTTTGAAATTTAACATCTATGACTGGGATTTGTGGCAAAACAAGGACATTAAAACTGATGCCAGGCACAGCAGCCGATTTATGTTTTGTCACTGTCTACCATGATGAGATGGTGGGTGAATTGGTTGGTTGGTCGTACGGTCAGACAGTCACTCCTACATGGCAAGTTAGAGTTTTTGTTTGGCTAAGGGCTGTCTTTCTGTTTGTGACGCCTGTTTTGTTGCCGTTTAAGAGGCTTTTTTGCTTCATTTGACAGTTATCATTTTTTCTGCCCAAGTTAGTGTTATGCGGCAATATTCCAACATGTTGAGAGGGAGAATAAGGAGAGGTTAAAGGGATTTTTGGTCGGTAAAGGCTACATGGTAAAGGTGGTGGTGGAGTGATTGTAGATGTCTTCCATCTTTTGGAGGAGTGTTTGTGAGTATAACAAATGTTGCAAATATTATAAATTGACTTTATGAAGGCTGTTTGCTTGTTTTGTGGTTGTTAAAACAGTTAAAAAGTTATTGCTTTTGGCCTTGTTTTTGGTGTTGCTGCTGTTTTTCTGGTCTTTATCTCCATCTCTAACTCTGGCTGTACTTGCCACTGCTACTGACTGAACCTTGTGGCCATATTTTAATGTTTATGAATCATGGTAATGGCTTTTATTTTAGTTTGAATTTGATTTTCCAAAGAATAGCCTTTTTATAAATCTATTAAGGGGTTGTTATTCGAATTTTGGCTATTTATTTTGTGCTACAACTTTTTTTCTGGAAAGGGAAAGGGTCAGGTGAAGGTGGCTATGACAAATTACCAGTGTTTATGTTGGAAATTGTAGCATTTTCTTTTTGTCTTAGTGTCAATTACCAACATTTATAGTGACTTTTTTCCCTTGGAGCAAAACCCAAAA
>NC_081555.1:166579321-166604321 GCF_963082655.1 Stomoxys calcitrans | reverse complement strand
ACGAATTTGATATCAATATTCGGGAAAAGTGTCTATGGGGCCACCCCACCTCCACAACACCATCCAAATTGGAAGTATTTGCTGACTATTGCAATATGAGGCTCAATAAGAGGGCTTTTAGTGTAGAACACGAATTCGATATACATTTTCAAGGCCAACTCACTGAGTGGCCGCCCATCCCACAAAACACCCCCCTAAGCCGGTCATGTTTGCCGACTTTAGAAATAAGGGGCTCAAATTAAAGGCATGTGGGAGTAGACCACGTATCTGATATCGACATTAGGAACCAACTGTCTAGAGGATTTCCCACCAACATAACAACCCCCAAATAGGACATATTTGCTCGCCAAGACAATTTATGTGTTAAAGAGAGTGGAACTAAATATTCATAGTTTAGGTACCCCAAACCGGACATATTTGCTGACTTTTGCAATAAGGAGATTAAATGAGATTACAAAACGAATTTGATATCCTATTTTGAGGGCAATGGCAATATGGGGTTCAAATAAATGATATGCAGATATATGAGAATCGAGCATGTTGCTGATATAGTTTCCGGGCTTAGTGTTTGGGGGACCACCCCAATCCCCAAAACACCCTTTAATCGGGCATATTTACCGACCATGTCAATGTGGAGCTTAAATAAAAGGAATTAAGGGGTAGAGCAAGAATTGATACCCACTTTCGGGACCAATTTTCTGGGGGTCTACCCCTTTCCCAAAATACCCCACAAACAGCAATTTTTAAGTGACCATCGCAATATGGGGCTCAAATAAAGGTATTTGGGAGTAGAATACGAATTTGATATCCAAATGTAGGATCATGTATTGTATTTAGGGCATCACCTTTTCCTCAAAGGGTTAAAATTTTTCGACCATGCCAATATGTGGCTCAAATGAAAAGTATTTGAGATTAGAAAACGAATTTGATAACCTATTTTGGGGCCATGTCTTTGGGGGACGCCTCATCCTGTAAACTCCCTTTAAACCCATGGCAACATGGGGTTTAAATAAATGGTATTTGAGAGAAGAGCACGGTGCTGATATTTTCTCATGTCCAAGTGTCTGGAGGACCACCACACCCCCGAAAACACCCCAGTAAACTGGCCATCAGGGCAATAATCAAGATGGCAAGGGTCACGAACAGTCTCGAAGTATAAGAAAGAGATAAACGACATCTCTGAGGATGGCACGATCCGCATCATTTAACTGCCGGGCCATAGCGGAGTAAGGCGGAATGAAAGAGCAGATGACTTGGCAGTAAAGACTAGAGGACTCACGGCTATAAACTTGGTTAACCCCAAGCCTTTCGGATCGGCGCTCTGTGGAATGACGAAACGATCGGAAGGAGTACGCGCACCCTATGGGGAGATCCGGATCGTGAAAAGACGAGACGATTACAGAAAGGAAGAAAGTAGGAGGTCAGTAAAGCTTTCGAAATTATAATGGGACACATAGGACTATGAGCTCAATAATGCAATATAGGTGCGGCAAGTTATAGCATGTGTAGGGATGTGTATATGTAAATCCCCTTTCAGCACAATCTAGTGAAAATTGGATAGTTTATGCACCCAAATTCGGCAAGGCCATTGAGTGGTCTTATAAATATAAGTCACTGTTCAATTTTGTATTTTAAACTTCAACAACATCGGGTAATAAAAAAAGCTTTTATGGGCTTCAGACCCTTTATCGGTAGATCGGTCTATATGGCAGCTATATCTAAATATAGTCCGATCTGAACCATATTTGTGTCCTATGTTAGGAGGCGTAAAACTACTCAATGTTTCAAATTTCAGCGAAGTCCAAATAAAAAATAAAGCTTTTATGGGCTTCAGACCCTTTATCGGGAGACCGGTCTATATGGCAGCTATAGCAGCTATATATCTAAATATAGTCCGATCTAAACCATATTTGGGTCGGATGTGGAGAGGATTAAAACTGCTCACTATTGCGAAATTCAGCGAAATCTGTTAAAAAAAATAAAGCTCTTAGAGCCTTTAGACCCCTTATCGGGGGATCAGTCTATATAGCAGCTATATCTAAATATAGTCCGATCTGAAGCATATTTGGGTCAGATGTCGGGAGGCTTAAAATAACCCATTGTTTTATATTTCAGCGAAATCGGTTAGAAAACAAAGCTTTTATGGCTTTCAGACCCTTTATCGGCAGATCGGTCCATATGGTAGCTATACCTAAATATAGTCGGATCTGAACCATGTTTAAGTCAATTGTGGAGAAGCCTTAAGCTACTCACTGTTTTAAATTTCAGCGAAATCGGATGAAAAGTAAAGTTTTTATGGGCATTAGACCCTTTATCGAAAAATCGGCCTATATATAGCAGCTATATCCAAATATGGTCAGATTTGGCCCGTTCAAGAACTTAACCAGCGTGCAAAAAGACGTATCTGTGCCAAATTTTTGATCAATATCTCATTTTTTGAAGGCTCTAGAGTGATTGCAACAGACGGACGGACAGACACACGGACATCCTTAAATCGTCTTAGAATTTTACGACGATCCAAAATATATCTACCTTGTAGGGTCTGAAATTGATATTTCGATGTGTTTCAAACGGAATGACTAAATGAATATACCCCCTATCCTACGGCGATGGGTATAAAAATTAGGGATTTTGTAAGTAGCACAAAGTCCCTGACATAGATGTTGTTTTCCAAGGTTACTTTTCGGTATATGGAGCGCACAACAAGCAAGGTATTTGGCTTATGTAAACGTCCATAGTGGCATTAGGGGGGAATTGATATCCGCACCCTCTTTTTAACCCAAAACGAATTTGGAAGTTTTTTCAGAAACCCATATCCTTAAAGTTCTTTGAGAAAGTTCAGAAGAGTCAGCCAAAATGTTGACTTAAGTTAAGATATACGTTTCCCAAAACAGCAGACTGGACTGAAAAATGCCAGAGTTTACTGTCAGTCTTAAAAATATTAGAAGGTGTTTGCTTTTCGATAACCTACCGCTCTTAAAAATATTGCCATGTCTACATGCCCACTTAGGGAAAACGTAAAAAAAAACCAAGTATCCATTTCTCCTGAACACAAAAGGCAAGCGAATAAAACACAAAAAACCATTGAACCTATCAAATAATTGGAATTGGACCAAACGAACTACCTATCGGAAATGCCACATAACCGTTTTGCCATAAACATTTCGGGGTGACTGTCGGCTTGCTCAAATATTGGTAATATAAGTGACTTGTGAATTTGGCTGCAGCTTGACAACATCACACACACACACACACATTGGGAAAAACTATAAAAAAGATTATCACACAGCCTGGGCTTTTGCCACATCCAAACTCTTCAAAATGCCAATGAATGAACATTTTTTTCGAGAAAAATAAATGATTTTACAATCATAAGTGTGGGAGTGAATGAATTTGTGTAAGGGAAGCTACAGCACAAACAGACAAAGAGTCAGTTGTGAAATTGTGAACTACTACCTCTGGCCTGACAGTCGATAGAATCGTAGTAGGTAGTATAAACTGAAACCGGAAATAAAATACTGTTGGTATGGCATATAAACTTTATGAACGTGAGCACAATTTTTAATGTTTCCGATTTTCATTTCAATGCAGACTCTATAAATTTACAGCAATCCTACACTGGCTCTACCTTTGGCTTTATCTCAGTGTGTGTATGTGTGTGTGTGTGTGCGTGTAGGAAAACGTATCCACAAAAACATACACCGACAATCAACCATTATCACCCACACACAACCTGGAAATGAGAAACGAAAAAAAAAGACAAAACAACAAAAATCCGGCAAGAGGGTAGAATGTGGAAAATACAAAAAAAAACACCAATAATCCCATTTAAGGCAATAAAAATCTACAATTGTGTTAAAATTGTATAATAACAAACACCAATGCAAGACAACAACACACATTTATTGGTATAGTTAAAACATGGACATTGGCAGCACACACTTGCATACACCCTATGGCATGTTGAGGAGTTCATGCATAGCTTATAATATTTATAAATATTCATGCACCCATACCACAATACCACCACCACGACGACCATCATTACTACCACCACCACCAACATCATAGCAGCAGAGGACTACTATAGCATAGCATCGATGAGCAGTTCTCTTCTTGCCTACATCAGAAATTCTCATCGACGACCATGTAATATGGTTATAAAGTTGTAAAATATTTTTTTATATGCAAAGGCCATACTTTTCGTCCCTAGCTGGCAGACTTGGTGATAATACATTAGGGTGGAGTAACAAAAAATGTGGAGATACTGCTGCCATATAAAACTATATCTCGATTTAATCTCAAGGGCCTCTGGAGAACGTAATTCTTGTACGATTGAGCTTTGTTACGGCTTCCAACATCCATGCCAAATGTGGTACGAATTCATGTAAAACCTTATATTTTGGACATGGTCATACCCTTAAGAAATAGGGGCAAACTTCTCACATATCAATGAGTGCAGTTCAATTCAAATTCAACCTCAATGATAGGGGACCTCCTTTTCATAGCCAAGTCCGAACGGCATGCCACAGTGCGACTCCTCTTTGGAGAGAAGATTTTACAGGACATAGGTTAGGTAAGGTAAGGTTGAAAAGAGGAACATACACCTAAGCCAGTAATCGGCTTGTTGTGCGCTCTAAAAACTCTCTAACTCTAAAAAGAAAATTTTAAATTAGCAATTCCGTGCTACTTACAAAATCCTAATTGCTTTCAATACCACTCCCCTAAGTTGGTTCATGTCCGATATTGTGTCTCCACCTAAGTACCGGTATCTGTTGGACGCGAAAGCCGGGCAAATGACAAAGGAAATGCTCCAAAGTCTCATCATATTCCCCGCATGCCCTACACATGCTGTCATTTGCCGCATCGATTTGATATAAGTGACCTCGCAGTCCTATGTGTCCCGTTATGATACCAATAGCTATACTGACCTCCTTCTTGCTTCCTTTCAGTATAGCCTCGTCTTTTCACGAACTGGATATACCCATAGGATTTTCTCCGTTTTACCAACCGTTTCGCTGTTCCACAGTGTTGCTTGCTAATTCGTCGCTCACGCCCTTAACTTAGACTTCGTCGACCCAAAAGTCTTCGGGTTAAACAAGCTTATTGACGGCAGTCCTCTGGCCTTAACCGCCTAATCGTCTGCCCTTTCATTTCCCCTTACTCCGTTATGGCCCGGCACCCAAACGATGCGGATTTTGCCATCCTCAGAGAAGGCGTTAATCTCCTGCTTACACTGCAAGACTGTTCGTGACCTTACCGAACTGGTTGTTATTGCCCTTATGGCAATTTTACTGTCGGTAAAGGTGTTCAGACTCGACGTCCTCGCGTTAGCACCACACCACTTCGTGTATTCCGTGATCGCCCGGATCTCCGCCTGCAGGACCGTATTATGGTCAGGCAGTCTAAAACAGATCTCAGTCCTTGGTTTCTCAATGTAGACCCCCAGGCCCACTCTGTCCTCTAGCTTTGATCCATTTGTGTAACATGATCTTCCAGAAGGCAATACTAGGGTTACGTCAATCCAAGACTGTGCCGATGGCAGCAGTGCTTCGCACTCTACTTCAAAGATCATCTCAGGTATCCGATCGGAAACCTCTTCCTTTCCTTCCAGGTTTCCTATCGTCGCCTCGATTATACCGCAATGGTATGAGCTGCTCCCTTCCTCAATCCATTCTCCCATCGCCTTAAGTCTCATAGCCGCAATGGCTGTCCCACACTTGATTTGTATATCAATGGGTCGGATATCTAGAATAGTCTCCAGTGCCCTAGAGGGCGTGGTCCTCATTGCTCCGCTTATGCCAAGACAACATTTTGTCTGAACCTGTTGTATGGTCCTTATGTTGCACTTTTTCTTCATAGCATTCCACCAAACTAGTGAGACGTTAGTAAGTATTGGTCTACTGACACTCCTGTAGAGCCAGTGGACTATCCTAGGATACAGGCCCCATTTCGAGCCTACACCCCGTCTACATAGTGTTAAACATATGTGACCCTTCTCAGTACGCTCCTGAATGTGACACTTCCAATTCAGTTTCCTGTCCAACATCACACCTAAGTATTTGACCTTATCAGATATGGAAATCGTCTTATTGAGGAAACGTGGTGCGTTAAATTGGCCCACCTACGTCTTCCTCGTAAACAGGCATATTTCAGTCTTCTCTGGGTTAACATTGAGACCTCTGGGTCTAGCCCATATGAAAGACCCTTTCGGACCTTCTGCAAAGCTCATTCGGATCCTTAGCCCTAAGAAGTATTATAACATCGTCTGCGTAGCAGACGGGATCAAATCCCTCCTCAGTCAGCATCCGTAATAGGTCATTTATGGTGGTCACCCATAGGAGTGGCGATAAAATGCTCCCCTGTGGCGTGCCCTGTGTCACTTTCTCCCTTATATTTATGCCATGCGCCACACAATTTTTCCAGCTGTTCCTTAGCATATGGTTTATCCAGTCTCTAGGGACCGGGCCCACCCGCTACTGGTCTAAGGATTGGATCAGTGTGTCGGTCCTTACATTGTTAAAAATCCCCTCGATGTCAATGCATACCGCCAGTCTGTACGTTTTGGCATCGAAGGATTCTTCTATTCTATGCTCAACCACGTGCAGGGCAGTCTCCACCGACCTTCCCTTGCCATAGGCAAACTCTTTGTATTTGAGCAGTTTGCTGGATGTCATACTCTTTATCATGGTGTCCACAATACTTTCCATGGTTTTGAGTAGAAAGGATGTAAGGCTTATGGGTCTGTAGGCCTTTGGTGTTGCATAACTTGCCTTGCGGGGCCTGGGTATAAACACCACCCTTGCCTCCTGCCAGGCTTTCGGAGTAAATGAAAGTCCTAGGCACGCTGTGAAAATTTTGGCCTGACGAGGCGCCATATAGTTTGCCTCTTTCTGTAGTAACGCCGGAAATATTCCATCAGGTTCGGGTGACTTAAATGGTTTGAGGCTCCTCAAGGATTCCTTCACCTTTTACAGGACACAGTACCTCACAAATGTTCCCGGCATTAGGAGGGGAAAACCACCGCTAAAAATATTTTCTGATGATATCGCCAGCGTTCGAACCTAGGATTTCAGTGTCATGGGCGGACATGCTAAAACTCTGCGCTATGGTGGCCTCCTCTAGAATCTAATATAGCTCCATAAAACAGCTCCTTACACACTGTACGAGAAGCAGAAAATATTGGAGAAAAATCGGACATGTATGTGCGGATAGGCCGATTTATATGACATTTCCTAGTCCTTGGAAGGAACACAATTCCTATATCATACCATGCACTCTCCTTTCCTTAACTGCTGCCTTCCCCTTCGAACCAACCTAAGCTATACACCTTTGACTACCTTTGGAAATACTACGATAACACATTGACAACAAATACAAAGACCAGCTTCAGCAAAGAACGTGTCTATTTTCCCTGCATCCTTTGGCTTCTTCTGCTGTGCTTCTCCTCTCTCTCTCTCTCTCTCTTGTGTACATCCTTAATTTGGTCTATCAAAGGGAATTGAACCAGAAGAATATAAACAGAGTTTTTTACAACAATAACAAGAGCCACTATCACCGCAACAACAAAAGGCATAACACAACTCAAAACAACAACGACAAACAACAAAATCTGGGGTAAATGAAAAACATTGTAGTTGCATTATTTATAACCCAAACCGTCGAGGGTGTTATAAAAAAAACTTAAATTTGTTGAACCCGAAATAAAACCTTAAACAAACTTTTAGAAAACATTTCACCTGTATCCTCTTATGGGAATGATAATTTAAATAGGAGCTATAATTTATTTTTGGCAAAATCTGCACCAGTAATACTCGAAATCAATACAAAAAGTACAAGGCTGACATTATCGCCTTTCAGGAATTGCAATGGATTGGGTAAAGGCGGCATAAATTGCAAATTTTGCCCATGAACATTCCACTGGGGAACAGGGGCAAACTTCTCACATAACAATAGGTGCATCCGATTCAAGTTTAAGCTCAATGATAAGGGGCCTTCTTTTTACAGCCGTGTCCAAACGTCGTGCCGCAGAGCGTCACCTCTTTGGAGAGAAGTTTTACATGGCATAGTACCTCACAAATGTTGCCAGCATTATGAGGGGAAAACACCGCTGAAAATATTTTCTGATGGTCTCTCCAGGATTCGAACCCAGGCGTTCAGCGTCATAGGCGGACATGCTAACCTCTGTGCAACGGTGGCCTCCATTTCAAGCGTAGCGAGAAGCGTAGCGAGAAGCGTAGCGAGAAGCGTAGCGAGAAGCGTAGCGAGAAGCGTAGCGAGAAGCGTAGCGAGAAGCGTAGCGAGAAGCGTAGCGAGAAGCGTAGCGAGAAGCGTAGCGAGAAGCGTAGCGAGAAGCGTAGCGAGAAGCGTAGCGAGAAGCGTAGCGAGAAGCGTAGCGAGAAGCGTAGCGAGAAGCGTAGCGAGAAGCGTAGCGAGAAGCGTAGCGAGAAGCGTAGCGAGAAGCGTAGCGAGAAGCGTAGCGAGAAGCGTAGCGAGAAGCGTAGCGAGAAGCGTAGCGAGAAGCGTAGCGAGAAGCGTAGCGAGAAGCGTAGCGAGAAGCGTAGCGAGAAGCGTAGCGAGAAGCGTAGCGAGAAGCGTAGCGAGAAGCGTAGCGAGAAGCGTAGCGAGAAGCTTAGCGAGAAGCGTAGCGAGAAGCGTAGCGAGAAGCGTAGCGAGAAGCGTAGCGAGAAGCGTAGCGAGAAGCGTAGCGAGAAGCGTAGCGAGAAGCGTAGCGAGAAGCGTAGCGAGAAGCGTAGCGAGAAGCGTAGCGAGAAGCGTAGCGAGAAGCGTAGCGAGAAGCGTAGCGAGAAGCGTAGCGAGAAGCGTAGCGAGAAGCGTAGCGAGAAGCGTAGCGAGAAGCGTAGCGAGAAGCGTAGCGAGAAGCGTAGCGAGAAGCGTAGCGAGAAGCGTAGCGAGAAGCGTAGCGAGAAGCGTAGCGAGAAGCATAGCGAGAAGCATAGCGAGAAGCGTACGATCCGATACTGCACGCAACATCACGTCGAATAGTTACAAGCACAAGAGATGGTAATGTCATACTCCATAGTCGTAGCCAGAATTTTATTTTGGGGAGGCCCAAATATAATTCCCAAATATACAAAACAATAATAACTACGTGTTATCGCTAACATTCGAAAAATAGGAAACTTGGGTGAGGGCTCAAATCCGATAGAGTTCAGCCGAGTCGAATCTTGGAAACCCACCACCTTGGATTCTATCAAAATATGGAAGCCATATTTGGTTATAGACCGAATTGGACCGTGCTTGGCGAAGTTTTTGAGAATCATATATGCAAAATTTCAGTCGAATCGGAAAAAAATCGCGGCTTTTAAGGGCTCAAAAAGTCAAATCGGGAGATCGGATTTTATGGGAGTTATATTCAAATCTGAACCGATATAGCCCAATTGCAATCCCCAACGACTTACATCAATGCAAAGTATCTGTGCAAAATTTGAAGCGGCTTGTAAGAGCTCAAGAAGTCAAATCGGGAGATCCGTTTATATGGGATCTATATCAGGTTATACACAGATTTAAACCTTCTTTGGCACTGTGGAAGTCAAAATAGAACACTATGTGCCAAATTTCAGCTAAATCGGACAAAAATTGCGGCTTCCAGGCGCTCAGGAAGTCAAATCGGGAGATCGGTTTACATGGGAGCTATTTCAGGTTATAGACCGATTTGGACCGTACTTGGCTCCGTAGTTGAGAGTCATAACCGAATACTTTGTGCATAATTTCAGCCAAATCGGACAAAAAATGTGGCTCAAGAAGTCAAATTGGGAGACCGGTTTATATGGGAGCTTCAGCAGGTTCTTAACCGATTTGAACCGTACTTGGTACAGTTGTTGGAAGTTACATTACATGCAAAATTTCAGCCAAATCGGACAAACATTGTGGCTTCCATGAGCTCAAGAAGTCAAATCGGGAGATCGGTTTACATGGGAGCTATATCAGGTTATAGACCGATTTGGACCGTACTTGGCTCCGTTGTTGGGAGTCATAACAGAATACCTTGTGCATAATTTCAACCAAATCGGATGAAAATTGAATCTTCCAGGGGCTCAAGAAATCAAATCGGGAGATCGGTTTATATGGGAGCTATATCAGGTTCTTAACCGATTTGAACCGTATTTGGCACGATTGTTGGAAGTTGTAACGAAACATTACATGTTAAATTTCAGCCAAATCGGACAAAAATTGTGGCTTCCATTGGCTCAAGACGTCAAATCGGGAGATCGGTTTATATGGGAGCTATATCCAAATCTGAACCGATATAACCCATTTGCAATCACCAATGACCTACATCAATGTAAAGTATATGGGCAAAATTTGAAGCGGCTAGCTCTACGCGTTCGACCGCTATCGTGATTTCGACAGACGGACGGACATGGCTAGTTCAAATCTGAATTGCGAGACGACCAAGAATAAATACACTTTATGGTATCCTAGATCAATATTTCGAGGTGTTACAAACGGAATGACTAAATTAGTATACCCCCATCCTATGGTGGTGAGTATAAAAATGAAATTGTTGCCCTTTGTTTGTTTTTTGTCTGGTCCGTATATACTCAAAAACGGCTGAACCGATTTTTATGAAATTTCCACAGATGGTAGAGTTGAGTACCTGTACTACATTTTTTGATGATTTTTGATATCCGAAGGGGGGCGGGCCCTCCCCTTACCCTCATTTGCAAAACTCCCATGTCTTGGAGATAGGTGCACCCATTTAAGTGAAATTTTGTATGCCACCTTATGGTAACCCAAAAATACGAAATTGGTATAAAATTTTGGGGTTAAATAACCTGGGGGGGACGCCCGATCCCAAAACCCACCCGATTGGATATGTTTACCGATAGGGACAATATGGGTATCAAATGAAAGGTATTTAAGAATAGAGTACGAATTTGGTATAAAAATCTCACACTAATTGTTGGGGGGACCCCCACCTCCAAAAACACCACCCAACAGAACACTTTTACCGCTTTGGGAAATATGAACTTCAAATGATAGGTATTTAAAAGTAAAGTACTAATCTGAAATTTAAAAGTTATTCCTTGATGTTTGAGGGGCCTCCCCACCCCCTAAAATCCCCAGTAGGGCATATTTACCAATTGAGAAAATATGGATATCAAATGAAATGAAATAAAAACGTCATAGTACAAAATTTCAGCCGAATCTGATAAGAATTGAGCTCTCTAAAGGCTCAAGAAGCATAGTACGGATTTTGATTTATATGGCAGTTATAACTCAATGTGGATGCATATGGCCCGTTTCGAATCCCAATCGACCTACACTGATGGGAAGTATTTGTGCAAAAATTTCAAATGCCTTGCTTAACTACTTCGAAAGTTAGCGTGATTCCGACAGACAGACGGACGGACATAGATAAACCGACTTAAAATGTCATAGCGATCAAGAATATATATAAGGGCTGGTTGATTTACATGGATGAAAAGAAGCAAGTAAAAGCGTGCTGAGCTCGGCCGGGCCGAATCTTGGGAATCCAACACCATGGATTCTGCTAAAAATTTATACCAAAATAAATTTATTTGTAGGGCATAATTATATTCTACATACCAAAACTTCTGTCAAACCTGCAAAAATTAAAGCTTCTAGGAACCGAACAAGGATGATCGGGAGACCAGTTTGGATGAAAGCTATATCAGGTTATAAACTGATTTGGCCGAATTTGGTCCTGTTGTCGTAACCGGAGATCGCAAGCAAAATTTCATTATAATCGAATACAATTTGCGATTTATAAGGACTCAGGAAGTCAAATCGGGGATCGGTCTATATGGGAGCTATATCATGTGCATATTTTTAGCCAAATTGAATAACAATTGCGGTATATAGCAGCTAAAGATTCCATATTGGGAGATCGGTTTATATGGGAGCTATATCTAAATTTGAACTGATATGGTTCATTTGCAATCCCCAACGACCAACATCAATAGAAAGTATCTGTTCAAAATTTCAAGCGGCCAGCTTTACGCGTTCGACTCCTATCGTAATTTCGGTAGATGGACGGATTGTCGGATGGATGGACGGACATGACTAGATTGATCGTGTTGTCTCTTCTAGAAGAAGGAGCCTAGTATCTTAATGGAAGTTTTTTACGAGTTACATACATCTTTGGAATACTCGCTCTCAAAGGATGTATAACTGTTCTTAAAGGCCTGAACTATGATTAGAAGATTGTAATCTTGTTGTGATTTTTTTTTTTATTTCATGAATGCATACATGAAATAAAAATTTAAAAATGTTACCATTTTAAGAATTGTTACCACAAATTTATGAATGCACTCCAGCAAAGTGAATGCTTATCCTTTGTAGCCTACTCGCTCGTCATCAAACTTTTGACCATGTTGTCTATGCACTGACCCACAATAGTCCTTTGTTATCCTGGTTTTTGTGCTGGCAAAAAAAAAAATATCCATGGCATCCCATTTATGTTTTGTATTCTTATTGCTGTCTCTCATATTTGCCTTGTTGGGGAACAGAGAACTCGAGATGTGAGTGTGCGGAATAAATGAATTTTTGCCATTTTAAATGCAAACAAAAGGGAGCTAAAACTTTGCATTTTTTTGTTGGACTTTTTTTCGTTCTGAAAGTGGTGGCGTTGCTGTGTGTGCTGCAGCGCTTTCATGGCAACAGATATGAAACTTGCGGTTGGTTTAAAGTTTTGCGATTGAGGTACAGGTTGAATATTAAAGAAGATAAATTTTGCAGTTGTATTTGGGTTTTAAATGGTAACCATATTCAGAACTAGGAGTGAATACTAACGAATTTGAGCGAAATCAGGCTATAAATGTGGCTCTTTTTGGCTCAAGTTTAATACAACCTACCAATGTATGACTTTCGGGGCCCTCATGCCTAAAGATTTTTAATGAAATCTTACCAAGGGGTCGAAACGTGTCAAATCACGGTTGGTATGGTGTATCTCCTGTGGCTAGCATTTTTCCATTGTATAAAATTTCCGATCAGTAAGACCATCTCGAAAGAAAAATTAACCCATCAAGACTTTAATCGGGATATCGGTCTATATGGGGGTCTATCGCACCTATATCCAAACTATACCAAATTGAAAAAAATTTCGAAGGGCCTATTGCAACTCACTGTCCCAAATTTCGACGAAATCGGACAATAAATGTGCCTTTAATGGGCCTAAGACCCTAAATCGGCGGATCGGACTATATGACAGCTATATCCAAATCTCGACATTTCTGGGCCAAATTGAGAAGGATCTCGAGTGGCATAACACAACTGACTGTTAAAAATTTCAGCACAATCGGATAATAAATGTGGCTTTTATGGGCCTGAGACCTTCGTTCTTCGAAAATGGGTATAAAAACATCAGACTCACTAAGACGTTTTCATCCATTGTGATACCACAGTAACAGAAGAAGGAAGATGCCTTCTAGTTCTTACAGTTGAACTATCCAGATCGCTTTAAAAAGCCCAACAACTTGGGCTCAGGCAAGTTCTCAAAGAAGTGAGAACCTAAAGTGGAACGCTTTCTGACTGCAAGTGCGGGACATACACACAGAAGGTGTTCTATAGTCTCTTCTTCTTCGAGTTCCTCGCAGCTGCGGCAAAAGTCGTTACCGGCAACATTCCGTCTGACAGCATGTTTTCCGATCAGACAGTCATGACGGACACTATGAATGAGACGTCTGTTCTAGCCAATGACAGCAAAGCGGCAGACCTCTTTTGGCTAGGTTAGGTTGGTTAGGTTAAAGTGGCAGTCTGTCTTCAGTCTCACTTAGACGTTTCGTCCATTGTGATACCACAGTAACAGAAGAAGGAAGATGCCTTCCAGTTCCAACCGTTGAACTATCCAGATCGGTTTAAAAAGCCCAATGTTTTCCGATCAGACAGTCACCTGTCATGACGGACACTATGAATGAGACGACTGTTCTAGCCAATGACAGCAAAGTGGTAGACCTCTTTTGGCTAGGTTAGGTTAGGTTTAAGTGGCAGTCTGTCATCAGTCTCACTTAGACGTTTTCGTCCATTGTGATACCACAGTAACAGAAGAAGGAAGATGCCTTCCAGTTCCAACCGTTGAACTATCCAGATCGGTTTAAAAAGACCAATAACTGATTATCAAAGAACAGGTTATCAAAGAAATGACAACCTAATGTGGAACTCCTTCTGACTGCCAGTGCGGTACACACACACAGCAGATGTTCTATTGTCTCCTCTTCTCCGAGGCCCTAACAGCTGCAGCAAAAGTCGTTGCTGGCAACATTCAGTCTGTCAGCATGTTTTCCGATTAGACAAGGACCTGACATGACGGACACAATGACTGTTCTAGCCAATGACAGCAAAGCAGTAGACCTCTTCAAGTCTAGATTAGCTGTGGAATTATCACAGTCCCCTCTTTGTGACCTATCTATCATTCGTTGTCCTTGGGGTCTGCTCCTGAAAACTTAGCTTACATGTCGCTAGAGGCAAACCCACAGATTCCAGTATCCCTGGAATGTGTAGGGTGGTTCCTAGTCTCTCAAGCTAGGCCGCTTTACAATTCCCTGGGATATCTCTGTGGCCCGGAACCTAGAACAGGTGAATTTTGAACTGTTCAGCCATCTCGCTGAGAGATCTGCGACAGTCGAAGCCGGTTTTTATGTTCAGAAATACGTTCTCCAGGGATTTAATGGCTGCCTGGCTGGTATTTATGCCAATCGTCGTAATGACATCATATCTGAGCCATTCCACCACTTCCTAAATTGCAAAGATCTCTGCTTGATTTCCACTGCAGAGGTCCGGTAACCTTTTCGATATGACCAGTTGAAGATCTTTAGAGTGCCCGCTAAAGCCCAACTGGTCGTCTAGTTTAGAACCATCCGTATAGAAGTCTTTGTAACTTCTATTACCAGGAATATCGTAGTTCCAATCCCTTCTATCAGGAATAGGGGTACAGTAGTTTTTATCAGAAATCCACACTACCTGAAACATCGGATATTGTATCAAGGATAACACAGTGTCCTTAGCCGCCACATGACCAATGCGAAAGCTCCCTTAACCTCACGGCAGTGATCGCTGCAATTTGGGTAGCCACAATGTCCAGAGGCTTTTCAAGGAATCCTTGGTATCCAAGCTGGCGCCATTGGTCGAGTAGGAATATCTTCCTTCTTGACTTAATCTAGTGGTGCACCTGGCCAGATCTCACCAATGGTTTTTTAGCCCACAACGATACATTTCAATTGAGCGTTGATTCCCGAAGGCAATTAGTCTGTATCGGCCCCGATACCAGCCTGCATCGTCACAAACTGGAGGAGACCCAGGAAATTCCGCAAGGACCTCGGAGTATACTGATGACAGTTCATTGACTATCCCACTGCAATTCCTAGGTATGCAGACCTGTTCTTCTCCCTTGTCGACAACTGCCATCACCAAACCGTCCTTTGCGACATTAGCAAAGGTTCTTGGACCCATCTTACTGTTGTTCGCCCTAGTTCTTTTAGGCATGGTATGCCCTCCAGGTGACCGCAGCCTTTTGGCTGACTGCGGTGCAGTTTCCGAATCTAGACGTGAAGTCTTCTGGGTAACCTGTGCAGCGAATTCCCGAGCCCAATTTAGGGAGTCCCTCTCCACATTAGCGATAGTCTGGGGACCATTCGCACCAAACTTCTCACTAAACCTGGGAGCGATGCGTCTTTTATTATTCCAACCTCTTAAAGAGCGTGTTGGTTTGCCGGGAAAGACCGATGGCCTTAGCAAATTATAGGCATGCGAAGAAGGAATAGGTTCGGCCTTGTCCTTTAGACTCGAACCAGATGTCTTCGTCAAAAGCCCCTGCTGACCAGTCGTCTGCCGGCCAGTGAAGCCTGGAGCAGCCGCTCCTCCAGTCTTTAAGTCTAGATTAGGCCACATTATGTTCAAGCTCCTGTGTGAGCAAGCTCGTTCCGGTCCAAAGGACTAATCGCCGCGGAAACAAGTTGGCCACTGGTTATTTAACTCGCCTTGTCTAATCGAGCATTCAAGGCACTCAGTATTTGTGCAAGAGCCGGTGCCGCCCGGTCTCTCACTGACTCTCCGCTCGATACCGCTGATTGCCCGCGACTGCCTTTGCAGCTACTTCGTATGGACCATTCCACTATCGGCAACCTTTAGACGCGCCCTATAGCTAGCAGCTAAGTTTCCCGTGACAGCAATGAACACCACACAGATCAGACCTCAATATTTTAGCATGTGTGGTGCTCACAGCTAGCCCGTACCCCGACTAAGTCGTGAAGGGTTGTATCAGCGGACTTGTATCAGTGGACTTCAATGGACTTGTATCAGTGGACTTGTATCAGTGGACTTGCCCACTGCCGCATTGTTCGCTGGAGAGTTCCCCGGGGAATGTGTGTCAACGATTAGTTCTAGTGTTTCCTCACTAGACATTATCCATAGATCTCGAAGATAGGACCTTCCTTAGCCTAGAGGCCGCAGATGTTTCCTCCAGGGAGCTACAGAATTCCAGGATTTGTTCTGAGCCTTTCTCAGCTCGCTCTTGCCTTTTCTTAGCTCAACTCTATAGACATCCCAATCGTGTGGTGCCCTTGTGGCTTTTGCTTTGTTTAAGAGTTTTCTGCAGTCCTTAGTTAGACCAACCAGCTCTGGGGTCCACCATGGCAGTCGATGTATGCCCCTTTGGCTTGGCACTAGGACATGGTTGGTCTAACTAAGGACTGCAGAAAACTCTTAAACAAAACAAAAGCCACAAGCGAGTCATTCAGGGCCTTCGAGATCCGTTTGACCATTATGTCTAGATCCTCCGCAGTTTTCTCTTCCTTTTCTGGTCTAGAAGGGACAGTTGTTCAGAATGTGTGCCGAAATCTATGCCAATCCGCCTTTCTTCTGTTTAGCCGAGGGACCACTTCCTCAGTATTTTGCCCCAAGGCTGAAGCTAAAATACCAATGATCAGAGAAACTGACCCATAAGTAGATATGAACTGATCCCCCTCCAATTTGACTTAATGCTCCATTAGAAGCCTTATTTCATTCTTTTTATACCCTCCACCGTAGGATGAGGGTATACTAATTTCGTCATTCTGTTTGTAACACCTCGAAATAGGCGTCTAAGACCCCATAAAGTATATACAATATATTCTTGATCGTCACGACATTTTATGTCCATCTAGCCATGTCCGTCCGACTGTCCGTCCGTCTATCCGTCAGTCTGTCGAAAGCACGCTAAGTTTGGAAGGAGTAAGGCTAGCCGCTTGAAATTTTGCGCAAATACTTCTTATTAGTGGAGGCCAGCGTAGCGCAGAGATTAGCATCTCCGCCTATGACGCTAAACGCCTAGGTTCGAATCCTGGCGAGACCATCAGAAAAAATTTTCAGTGGTGGTTTTTCCCTCCTAATGCTGGCAACATTTGTGAGGCACTATGCCATGTAAAACTTCTCTCCAAAAAGGTGTCGCACTGCGGCACGCCGTACTCGGACTCGGCTATAAAAGGGAGGCCCCTCATCATTGAGCTTAAACTTGAATCGGACTGCACTCATTGATATGTGAGAAGTTTACCCCTGTTCCTTAGTGGAATGTTCATGGGCAAAATTTGTTTTTTTTTTTACTTCTTATTAGTGTAGGACGGTTGAGATTGTAAATGGGCTATATCGGTCCACGTTTTGATACAGCTGCCATATAAACCGATCTTGGGTCTTGATTTCTTGAGCCCCTAGAGGACGCAATTATTATCCGATTTGGCTGTAATTTTACATGTGGTGTTTTATTATGACTTTCAACAACTGTGCTAAGATTAGTTCATATCGGTTCATAACCTGATATAGCTGTCATATAAACCGATGTGGGGTCCTGACTTCTTGAGCCACTAGAGGAAACAATTCTTATCCGATTTTATTGAAATTTTGAAAATAGTGTTTTGGTAGTACTTCCAACAATTACGCTCAGTATGGTTTAAATCGGTTCATGTTTTGATATAACTGCTATATAAACCGATCTTGGGTCTTGACTTCTTGAGCCTCTAGAGGACGCAATTATTATCCGACTTGGCTGAAATTTTGCATGAAGTGTTTTGTTATGTCTTTCAAAAACTGTGCTAAGAATAGTTTAAATCGGTCCATCACCATATATAGCTACCATATAAACCGATCTGGGGTCTTGACTTCTTGAGCCACTAGAGGACGCAAATATTATCCGATTTGGCTGAAATTTTGCATGAGGTGTTTTGTTATGACTTTCAACAACTGTATTAAGTATGGTTAAAATCGGTCCATAACCTGATATAGCTGCCATATAAACCGATCTTGGGTCTTGACTTCTTGAGCCTCTAGAGGGCACAATTCTTATTCGAATTGGCTGAAATTTAGCATGAGATGTTTTATTATGACTTCCAACAAATGTGCTGAGTATGGTTTAAATCGGTCCGTAACCTGATATAGCTGCCATATAAATCGATCTGGGGTCTTGACTTCTTGAGCCCCTAGAGGACGCAATTATTATCCGATTTGGCTGAAATTTTGCATGAGGTGTTTTGTTATGACTTTCAACAACTGCATTAAGTATGGTTCAAATCGGTCCATAACCTGATATAGCTGCCATATAAACCGATCTTGGGTCTTGACTTCTTGAGCCTCTAGAGGGCACAATTCTTATTCGAATTGGCTGAAATTTAGCATGAGGTGTTTTATTATGACTTCCAACAAATGTGCTGAGTATGGTTTAAATCGGTCCATAACCTGATATAGCTGCCATATAAACCGATCTGGGGTCTTGACTTCTTGAGCCACTAGAGGAAACAATTCTTATCCGATGTGGCTGAAATTTCACATGAGGTGTTTTATTATGACTTCCAACAACTTTGCTGAGTATGGTTCAAATCGGTTCATAACCTGATATAGCTCCCATATAAACCTATCTGGGGTCCTGACTTCTTGAGCCTCTACAGGAAGCAATTCCTATCCGATTTGGCTGAAATATTGCATGACGTGTTTTGTTATGACTTTAAACATCTGTGCTAAGAATAGATCAAATTGGTCCATAACCTGATATAGCTGTCACATAAACCGATCTGGGGACTTGACCTCATGAGCTTCTAGAGGGCGCAATTCCTATCCTATTTGGCTGAAATTTTGCATGAGGTGTTTTGTTATGACTTTCAACAACTGTGCTAAGAATAGTTCAAATCGGTCCATAACCTGATATAGCTGCCATATAAACCGATGTGGGGTCTTGACTTTTTGAAATATTGTACAACGGCTTCTCTCATGACCTTTAACATACGTGGCATAAATCGGTTTATAGCCTAATGCAGTTTCCCTATAAACCGATCTCCCTCTTTTACTTCTTTAGCCCCTAAAGTGCGGAATTTTTACTAAAAATAGATGGTGGCAAGAGCTCAACAAATGCGATCCATGGTGGAGGGTTTATAAGATTCGGCCCGGCCGAACTTAGCACGCTTTTACTTGTTTTTAATTCAATGTAAGCTATTTCCTTTAGTGCAGTAAATATCCCATTATTCATATCACAACTTCATTTGAACTCATGTAGCCTCTACAATCCAAAACCACACCAATAAATTGACCCAATCAATCATTGAAGGTGTTGAAATACATGCAAACTCTCTCACGCTCTTTCTTCCTCTCACCCCCACTCTTGATAAATAACACATTTATGTATGCCATGCAAAACCCAAGCGATTTATATTTCCATGGAAGAATAAATTGAATCAAGGAAAAGAAAACAATTAAAATCCCGCATATAATTACACCAGCAAAAACGGAGATGAAGAGTCTACCCCTTCGTATGTGTGTGAGAGAGAGAGGGAACAAGAGAGAGAGTGGGAATGGGAGCGCACACACTTGACAAGAACTCTTTGACTTTTGACTTCAATGGCCCCAGTACATAAAGCTATTCCGTGTTGCTTTACGCCTTCGCGCCTTTTGATTGATTGCCAGCGATGCATGTTCACAATTATCGACATTGGAGTTTTTATTGTTGGTCATTAAGGCCAGAAAACGCAAGAGGCTGAAAGGCAAAACAAGAGCGCGACAAAGGCGGGGCGAACAGGGGCGTTAAAAATGAAGTCAACTGCCATTTGCAAGTATTTTCATTTTATAAAGTTGTTTATGTTCTTTTATGGCTTCATTTGTCGCAATACGCATTTGCGTGCGTATAATTAATATTAATTGAGGAAATAAATTACATATACGCACAAAGTGCCACCACGCAACAACAACAACAACATCTCATGTAATTTTTATGCACATACACATACGACGAAAATGTGTGGTAGCAGTCGAAGCAGTAGGCAACACAGAAATCCAAACACACACGCACAACAAATTAAACTGTAGCAAGGCCAGCTTGGAAAAAAGTAGTTGAGTTTATGAGAATATATGTTGTGGGGAAAACCACAACAAGGACCTTTGTTCGTGTGTATTATGTTTGTTATTGTTTGAATGATTAAAATCGAAATAAAGTTATTTATGAAAACATTCCATACCAAATAGTTAATATGGAGGGAGAAGGGTAACAAAATAGATTATATATGCTGGGGGTAAAAGGCATTAACCTTAAGCTTTATTATTATTATCCTCTACATCTGATATAAAAAAAATAAGAATAGGAAAACTGAGGGAAAATAGAAAAATTTTATTGAGTTTGAAATGAAAATGTAAAATTTTATCACCACCTAATTCGAATTTATGTGCAACTCATAATCTGAACCAATTTTTTCAAAAAATTTTTTCTTTCTTTTCGCGAAAAAATCAAATGAGAATCGAGTATAGATGATCACAAAGACAGAAAGAAAAGCATATCTGCATTGAATTCAGAAATTGATTTTATACGCCACTCAATCTAAAAATTCCAAATATTGGCGAAAATATCTCAAAAATCTAAATTTCACTTAGAAAACTTTAAACAGTTAATATCTGCTAAACTAAACGTTCTGAAGGATAATACAAACGTCCTGAAGGAAAATACAACAAGTAACAGCGTACTAAGTTCGGCCGGGACGAATCCTATATACCCTCCACCAGGGACCGCATTTGTCGAGTTATTTTCCCGATATCACTTTTTAGGCAAAAAAAGGATAAAAGAAAAGAATTGCTATGCAATTGAAGATAAACAAAGTTATAGTCCCATTCGGACCACAGTTGAATTAAATGTTGGAGACCATAGTAGAAGTCATTGTGTAAAATTTCAACCAATTCTAATTAGAATACCGCCCTTTAGGGGCTCAAAAAGTAAAATATGGTGATCCGTTTATATAGGAGCTGTATCAGGCTATAGACCGCTTGCCATATTTGGCAAATATGGTTGTTGGAGGTCATAACAAAATATGTCATGCAAACTTTCATCCAAATCGGATAAGAATTGCGCTCTGTAGTGGCTCAAGAAATCAAGATTCCAGATCGGTATAGATGGCAGCTATATCAAGTTGGGGACCCATTCAGACCATAGTTAGTACAGTTTTTGGCAGTCATAAAGAAACACGTCATGCAAAGTTTCAGCCAAATCCAATAAGAATTTCGCCCTCTAGAGGCTCAAGAAGTCAAGACCCCACATCGATTTATATGACAGCTATATCAGGTTATGGCCCGATTTTAACCATACTTAGCACAGTTATTGGAAGTCATAACAAAACACCTCATGCCAAATTTAAGCCAAATCAGATAAGAATTGCGCCCTCTAGTGGCTCAAGAAGTCAAGATCCAAGATCGGTTTATATGGCAGTTATATCAAAACATGTACCGATATGGCCCATTTACAATCCTAACCGACCTACACTAACAAGAAGTATTTATGCAAAATTTCAAGCGGCTAGCTTTACTCCTTCGAAAGTTAGCGTGCTTTCGACGGACGGATGGACGGACAGACAGACAGACGGACGGACAGACGGACGGACAGATGGACGGACAGATGGACGGACAGATGGACGGACAGAGGGACGGACAGACAGACGGACAGACGGACGGACAGATGGACGGACAGATGGACGGACAGACGGACGAACAGACGAACGGACGGACAGAGGGACGGACGGACATAGGGACGGACGGACAGAGGGAAGGACGGATAGAAGGACGGACAGAGGGACGGACGGACGGACAGAGGGACAGACGGACGGACAGACGGAGGACGGACAGACAGACAAACGGAAAGACAGACAGACGGACGGACAGACAGACGGACATGCAGACAGACGGACGGACAGACGGACGGACAGACAGACGGACAGACAGACGGACAGACAGACGGACAGGCAGATGGACAGACAAACGGACAGACAAACGGACAGACAAACGGACAGACAAACGGACAGACAAACGGACAGACAGACAGAGAGACGGGCGGACAGACGGGTGGACAGACAGATAGACAGACGGACGGACAGACAGACAGTCAGACGGACATTGCTAGCTCAACTTAAAATGTCATGACGTTCAAGAATATATATATTGGGTTGCCCAAAAAGTAATTGCGGATTTTTTAAAAGAAAGTAAATGCATTTTAAACTGAGACGAAACCCCACGCCGCCATCCACGTGGGAGCTGTGGGGATAGCTGAGGAAGGCAACACAAACAGGAAATGAGGTACTTAAAAGGTGCGATGCAAACTCTCACCACATTTCGGGGGGTAATGAAAATGAAAATTTAACCGTGAACATCCCATTAAGGAACAAGGGCAAAACTTCTCACAATGTTCGACTCATGTTTAAGCTCTATGATCTGCGACCTCCTCTTTATAGTCCATTCCGAACGGAGTGCGGCAATGCAACATCTCTTTGGGTAGATGTTTTCACATGGCATGGCACCTCTGACTACCACCGCTGAAAAAGTTTTTTAATGTTCTCGCAAGGATTCGAATCCAGGCGTTGAGCGTCACATGCGATGGAACGGTGGATTAGGAACGGTGTTTAGGATATGTACGGAAAATCTAATCGATGAGTTGCAAGATTGAAGGGCATCTATGAAGCACTCATTTCGGACCATTGCTACATTAGATTTAGAATATGGCCAGAACCGAATCCGATAAGCTTTCGGAATAAGGTGAAAACCAACTGGACAAAATTAGGAAGACTACTCAGCAAGACTTGGGTTGTCCAATCATAGTACACAATGAGCACCATTAGGAGGTGGTTTTCCCGAAGCGTACTGGAGGCAAATGGCCCTTATGCTTGAAACATTGCAAAAATTCTTTAAAATAGCTGTATGTCCTTACATTAAAACTTAAAAGCGTCTTAAAGGAAAATGGGACTCATTCGTGGAACAATGCAAAAATTCATTGAAAATCCATTAAAAATCGAAATTTCACAACAGAAATGGCTGTATCTCCAAAACTAAGAGTCCTATGCAAAAATGTTCATCGAAAATCCTTCAAAAATCAGATTCAACTATGAAAACTTTAAAAGGGCTGCATCTGCTAACTACTAAGCGTCCTAGAGGGATGTGGGCTTGCATTCGTGACACTATGCAAAACTTCAAAATTTCATCAAAAATCCTTTAAAAATCGATATTTTGCAAAACAAATTTTTAAACTGGCTGTATCTCCTAAACTATGCGTCCTAGAGGGAAATGGTGCTTAATTCGAGGCACCATGCAAAAATTCGAAATTTCATTGAAAATTTATCTAATATCGTAATATCACCAGAAAACTTTAAAATGACTGTATGTCCTAAACCAAATATCCTAGAGGGAAATGGGCCTTAATTCGTGACACCATGCAAAAATTCAAAATTTCATCGAAAATCCTTCAAAAATGTAAATTCCACTATGAAAACTTTACAATGGCTGTATCTCCTAAACTAAGCATCCTAGAGGGAAATGGGAATCCATTCATGACACTATGCAAAAAAAAAATAAATTCAAAATTTCAACGAAAATCCTTCAAAAATCTAAATTCCACTATGAAAACTTTACAATGGCTGTATCTCCTAAACTAAGCGTCCTAGTGGAAAATGAGCCCTAATTCGTGCCACCATTCAAAAAGTCACAATTTCATCGAAAATCCTTCAAAAATCTAAATTCTACTATGAAAACTTTACAATGGCTGTATCTCCTAAACTAAGCATCCTAGATGGAAATGAGGCCTAATTTGTGACTCCATACAAAAATTTCAAAATTTCATCGAAAATCCTTGAAAAATTGAAATTCCACTATGAAAACTTTACAATGGCTGTATCTCCTAAACTAAGCGTCCTAGTGGAAAATTAGCCCTAATTCGTGCCACCATATAAAAAGTCAAAATTTCATCAAAAATCCTTCAAAAATCTTAATTCAACTATGAAAACTTTACAATCGCTGTATCTCCTAAACTAAGCGCCCTTGATGCCACCATACAAAAATTTTAAAATTTCATCGAAAATCCTTCAAAGATCTTAATTCCACTATGAAAACTTTACAATGGCTGTATCTCCTAAACTAAGCGTCCTAAAGGGAAATGAGGCCTAATTCATGACTCCATACAAACATTTCAAAATTTCAACGAAAATCCTTAAAAATTCGAAATTTCACTATGAAAACTTAACAATGGCTGTATCTCCTAACTAAGCGTCCTCGATGGAAGTGGGCCCTAATTCGTGCCACCATACAAAATTTCAACGAAAATCCTTAAAAATTCGAAATTCCACTATGAAAACTTAACAATGGCTGTATCTCCTAAACTAAGCGTCTTAGAGGGAAATGGGCCTTAATTCGTGACACCACTCAAAAATTTTAAATTTCATCGAAAATCCATCAAAAATCGAAATCTCACAAGGACAACTTTAAAATCGCTATATCTTCTAAACAAAGCGTCGTAGAGAGAAATGAGCCTTCATTCATGCCACCATGTCAAAGTTCAAAAATTTCACAAAAATCCTAAAATCCTTTCGCAAGGAAAACTTTAAAATAGAGGGAAACGAGGCCCTAATTTTGGATACCATGCAAAAAATTTCATCGAAAATCCTCCAAAATTGGAATTTCACAAGGAAATCTTTAAAATGACTGTATCTCCTAAACTAAGCGTCCTAGAGGGAAATAGGCCTTAATTCGTAACACCATGCAA